>NC_141034.1:20157500-20425000 GCF_052040795.2 Danio rerio | reverse complement strand
CTGCCTGCCTCTGACCATCTGCCTGCCTATTGACTACAATTCTGGAATGCCTGTATACATCTGTTTGCTCCTGTGCTGGCCATTGCTTGCCTGACCATTGTGATAAACCTGCATTTTTGATCCGCACCCCTATTGTCAGTGTCACATCTCCGTTACACTGACAACCTTAAGCTTAGTCCCTGATTAATTAGGGTTTGCCACAGCGGAATGAACTCCCAATTATGGCATATGTATTAAGTGGCAGATGTCCTTCCAGCCACATGTCTATTTATGATTTTAGTCATTTTGTTTTATACATTTGTCATTATTGTTTAACGTTACCAATAACAACAGCCACCACATCAAACATCGATAGTAATTAATGAACTATAAACCAGACAATTGTAATGTTTATTGTGTTATCAATTGCTAATACAATTATTTATTCATTCTAATAATAAAAAAGCACAGATTGACCCGCCCTCCCACTTTCCTAAACCCAACCGACAGTTTAAAAAGCAATTCAGAAATAGAAAAGCACTCGCCTGAATTTTACCACGTTGTGAATTTTTACCACATTCTCACCCTGTTATTTACCTGTTTTATCTATTTTTTGCCATTTGTTTTTGTCTTACCCGCTTTCTGTAAGTGTTCATCACTGGATTCAAACCCTGTCTCCGTGGTCAACACCTCTCTGCATCTCAAGTCCTTCAATGAACATGGCTTGAAAAACTGTTAACAGTGGGAAAGCCATCCATATGGAGGTAAGTGGTCAGCTGATAAGCATGAAAAGAAACAACGTCATAATGCCACACAGTGTTTGCTTTAAACACAAAATGCAGCCATACGTAGCTCAAGCTACATAATTCGCAATCTTCAAAAGTGTATATAGTTCTTCCTTTTTTTAGAATAAACCCATGTTGCGTAACAGGTCACTCCAGAAGCAAATGCCTCAGTGTGAGACACTTTGAATACAAGAATCTGCCAATTGACTGTTTTTTTAAAGCAAAACCCAAAGTTGGCCTATGTTCAACCCACATGCTGTCGCTGCAGTCTGGGTCACTTTGAGAAACTGAAAAAGGTGAGAGATTGTGATTTTACTGCTCTCAACCATGTTGGACAGGTTTGTGTTTTCCTTCACCTCACTGACTCTTCACTGGTTCAGCTGAATCGTGCGAGGCTTTCTGGGAGCTCCAGGTCCAGATGGCAAAAAAAGTAACATAATTATTCAGCCCATTAGCCAGCCTAATTAAACAGTCACCTCACACAACTCCATCACCATCACACACACAATTGCACGTGCATGGACGCACACACGCACACGCACACACACACACACACACACACACACACACACACACACACACAGCTATATCTGCCTGCATCACAGCTTATGGCTTACACACTTTAATCACATGCTATTTATTTATTTATTGGTTTTATCTCTCAGTGGGCTTAAAAATAGCAGTGTTGGGGAAAACTGTACAGCTCGCTAGTTTACAAGGGAGTCCTAATTTAGTTTTACAGTCAAAATTGCCTTTTAGAAAATCCTACACTACAAAGACATACAGTACAGGCTACTGAAGCTATTTAAGAAGGCTATATATAATTAACCACAGTATGTAAAACAAATAGATTAGTGTCATGATTTATTTAGTTTTTTACTTCATTTGAATTCACCCATACATGCAGTGAACAATGTACAATCGTTTATGATTAAATAAATTAATTAAATTATTTATTTGTTTGGTTTATTTATTTATGTATTTACAGGTAGTCTAATTGTAACCACAGGGAGTGACACAAACAACTGAAGTTCGGATCCACGTGCAGGTTTATTAGAATTGTCAGGCAAGCAAAGGTCAATTCAGGTGCAAACAGATATATGCAGACAATCCAGAATCGTAGTCGAATAACAGGCAAGGAGGTCAGAAGGCAGGCGGCAAACAAGGACAAAAGGATAAGCTAGGCTAAGGATCAAAACACAGGTAAACAAGACAAGAAATACGCTTTGTAATGTCACTATACAACTAACAAGACTCGGCAAACTAGATGAGTGAATGAATGGCTTATGAAGGGTGTCTAATCAGTCTCTGAAAGTCCTCAGGTGATGCGAGTGTAATCAGTCTAGATGAGTGAGCAGGCGAGAGTGTCTGGAAGAAGTGCATGTATGCATATGTAGTCCAGAAGAAGGCGGAAGAGTAGTCTATGGTTATAGTGGAAACAAGCAATTTCCGGAAAGTGATCGCTGGTTCTCGTAACATTAATATTGCCAATATTTACATTATCCTTTCACATTTTAGTAGGCACAGTCATTGGAACCTTATTGGATTAAGACGTCTGGTCTCAATCACTCTCAGTTTTCTTTAATTTTGTACTGATAATATAAAACAATCTAGAGCTTCGTGAAGACAGTGATTGTACAAAGAATTTCAGAGTCATAATTTTTGGATGTTCTGCTTTTTTGTAAGAATTTTCAATAATTGGAATAATTTACAAATTAATATTAGACAGAGTCTTACTTTAGCACATAAATTTAATTTAATTCTTAATGTTATTTATTTTATTATGATATTGTGTTTATGTTTTTATGTGATTTGTATTTATATTTAATTGCCCAGGCACAGCAGATGAATATTAGCATGTATGTAATCAATAAGAAATGTAGCTCATTCTGGGGCAGTACTTTAATTGTCCGTTGTCCCTGTCAAATAAATTATAATAATACTGACGATAAAAATAATAATAATAATAATAATAATTGTTTAGTCACAAAAAAGGCTTGTAATTTCTTTACTATTATTTTTTGTATTATTGTATTGTCATAAACCCAATTGTGATGTATACACAACTACTCATAAAGCTTTAAACATTTAATATCATCTAATATTCCTAATCATGAATCAGAAGTTTACTTCCACATTGCAGAATAAGGTAATTAACATAGAGGTCTGAACATTTCATGACTGATGTTCTATAAGCTGTGTTTTAAAATACATTGAAAAACAATCAAATAAATGGTGAAGCTGGTAAAAGCCCAAACTCATTCATTCATTTATTTTCTTTTAGGCTTAGTTTCTCCATTATTCAGGGGTTGCCACAGTGGAATGAACCTCCAACTTATCCAGCACATGTTTTGCACAACGGATACTCTTCCAGCTGCAACTAAACACAGGGAACCACCCATAAACTGTTGCATTCACACATATATAACTACAGCCAATTTAGTTAATTCCATTCACCTTTAGCACATGTCTTTGGTCTGTGGGAGAAACCAGAGCACCCGGAGGAAACCCACACGATCATGGGGAGAACATTCAAACTTCACACAGTAATGCCAGCTGACCCAGCAAAACTAACAACCTTCTTACTACTCACTGCGCCACTGTGACGCCCCAAAAGTCCAAACTAATAATGTAAAATTAACTTATGTGATAAACTTTGAAGTCTTTTGCGAAATGTATATTGGCAGTTGGACAGAGGACCAGACAGAAAGACAAATGGAAGGACGGTTTTATGAATAAGACCAGATGCTAACTGAGGGAAGTGAGTCGTTTTATTGTGATAGTTAAATAGCAGGTGTTAAGAATTCTGAAGATTGTGAAAGGGTATGATGGCACTGTGAAATTGTGTCCTAACAATGCAAAACATGACAATATTCCAGCGACAAGCAATTTGGCTGTGCTCACCAGACGTGACATCACAAATATTTAAATGTCACAGTCATTGAGAAGCACAGGATATTGCACTGTACACCCAACTAAATAGACAGTTTTATTATCTAATCAATAAATAAACATTAAACCGTATTACCATTAATAAAACTATATGCTGAGAGACTGATGTTGTTGAGTTACAGTCAACATCTATATTTAAACTATATGTTTGGCAGTTATTTTACTGTCAAGATCTGGGGTAAATTATCTGCTGTCGCTTTCAGTAAATGTTTATGCGCCTAACAGTACGATATGGCTGTATATCGGCACTGGTGAAAGGCATGCCTTAGTGACCCACCAGTGATGATATACAGCCATATCACACTGCTACTCATGTGATATTGCATTTATACAACAGTTCGATAACATAAAATCATATCAAAGATACAGATTCCAAAAAGCTTTATGTATGAGGAACTACTTTCTTATGTCATTCATTTACATCCCCAGCTAACATCAGAACAACAGAAACAGACTAGTTACAGTTGCTACTTCTCAAATATCAGTTTAGAGGTAGTATTTAAATGATTCTCTGGCGTAATTTCTAAAGTGATGACAAAACAGGTGATTTTGCTGACAGTTTAAGATTATAAGGCTGAACAGCATGAAATGCCATCAGTCTACAGACATTTCCATTATTTCTTTGTTGGGATCACAATAATTAACCCATAATATGTCAAAAAAAAGCAAACCACCAGATTACAGTTGTGTTTGTGATAAGGAAAAACATTAAACACATCCAGGCATTTCTTCTTTCTTTCTGTTTATTGAACTAGTCTGCAATAACAAAATCTGGAGACTCATCAGAAACAAACAGATGGCCAACCAAAAAGTAACTCAGGGTTATACAAAGAGTGGCCAACACAAAAAATATTCCTGATATGTGAATCTCATCTCACACTCTTAAACTACAATTACTATGGTATAAATACAGCACTACAACATGCAAAAAAGAGATATTGGCTTAGAGGGTCACATACCTGATTTATAATGATTTGATAAACTGTAGTTTGTAGTTTATTCATTAATTTATTTTATTTTTGACTTAGTCCCTTTATTGATCAGGGGTCGTTTTGTTTAGTATGTTTGGGTATTGTTTTTATTATATAATTATTTTTTACTCTTGTTTTTTACTCAGAATGGCTAATTGAAATGTCCTGTAGATGTCTAAACTGGTTAAAAAAATATTTTTTCTGTCTTTTTTTATTGTTTTTCTCACAATCACAAGTGTACCTTGAGCTGTTTTGTGGCATGAAGTGCATTTGCTGGTAAAACACAGAGTAATTGTTCATTCCACTATGGCAACCCATGATAAGAAGAACTAATTAGATGGAAAGTGAATGAGTGAGGGAGCGAGCGAGCAAGCAAGTGTTTTGTTTTTTTTCTCTTAGAAGTTCACTTTTATAGATTTTTATAGGCAACGCAGTGGCGCAGTAGGTAGTGCTGTCGCCTCACTGCAAGAAGGTTGCTGGTTCGAGCCTCGGCTCAGTCATTTGGCATTTCTTTGCATGTTCTCCCTGTGTTCATGTGGGTTTCCTCCGGGTTCTCCGGTTTCCCCCACAGTCCAAAAACATGCGGTACAGGTGAATTGGGAAGGCTAAATTGTCTGTAGAGTATGAGTTTGAATGAGTGAATGTGGATGTTTCCCAGAGATGGGTTGCGGCTGAAAGGGCATCTGCTGTGTAAAACATATGCTGGAAAAGTTGGCGGTTCATTCCGCTGTGGCGACCCCAGATTAATAAGGAGACTAAGCCGAAAAGAAAATGAATGAATAGGTTTTTATAGACTTTCTCCTCTAATGAAACTAACGCAATGCTATACAGCTGATAATATTAATGTAGCCAGCATATAAATAGACAAGTTTATTAGAATTTGTTTTTTTTTATTTTTATTTTTTTTATTTATTTATTTTTGCTGAAACTCAGTGTCAATCACTTCCGACAAATAACTGTATTTGTTGGTTATGAGTGACAATACTGAGATCCAATGCAATACTGAATAGTTCAGGCAAGACTCTTGTGTTCACAGACATGGTTTTGTGTCCAGGGACTTCACTCTTGTTTCATCTCTCTGTGCAGTGAGTTGAAGACTGACTGCCACTTTCAAAAGGGAAAGGAAACTGACACCTTCCTGAACAAGTTCAAAATATTGGACGTTATGTTGTTGAAGTCCACCCATGTTGAGACATAAAAGAACAGACACCTCAAGGAACTTTAAACACTTGAATTGCATTCACGAGATTATAAATTACTTAGGGTCAGAAACTGAATGCCATTTTGCCAAACATAAAGGCCATTTTCTCAGAATGAGTATTTTATCTTCACTTCAGCAGCATTTACATAAACCAGGGGCCTCATGTATAAAAAAAATAAAAATTGTTAATTTAATACGAAAACATTGCTGTAAATGTGCGTACGCAGTAAATAAATCAAATGTATGAAACACTGCATACGTGCAATTGCATACATAGTCTCTTTGTACATCCAAATTAACGTGAAATTGAGTGCAACATGCACAAGCGCAAAACCTCTCCCCGCCTCCTTCCCCATATAAATATGGTTATGACTCCACTTTGGCAAAACCAAACGAAAAAGCAATGGCAAAAACAAGCAAGACGAGAAACTTCACAGAATATGAATTGGAGGTGCTTCTATTGGAACTAGACTGGAGAAAATATTAATGTGTTTTTTTTGCAAGTTTGTCCTCCAGAATAAATAATAAAGTAAAAAAATTGAGTGAGAGTTGAGCTGACATGGCTAACACAGGGTCAGAACATTGCACTGTGAATGAATTAAAAAAGAAATGGTCCAATGTAAAGGTGCAGGTTGAGAGGAGAACAGCAGTGCAGCGTCAAAGTGTGAACTGAACAGGCGGGGAAACAGGATGCTGAACCACCACTCTTTGATGAAAGAGTTGCCTCAATTGTGGGCGACACTTTACTGTCTGGAGAAGTATTCTTGTCTGTGGGAGACACAAATGTATTAGAGGAACACTTTGTTAGGGCGGTATAGCAGCACCCCTCAGCTCTAATCAAGGCAGCGCCACCGGCATTTCAGCTCCCCAAGTGCGAGAATGGGCATCATTGTATCGGTGCTCTTGGACAGTTTGTGGGTTGTTGAGGGGGGTTAACATTAAGCAGCCACGTCTGAAATGGATTACAGCGGTCTCCTGATACGCAATTAAATAATTACGCTCAATAAAATAAAATGAAATAAAAATAACTAATAATAATAATAATATTTTTAAAATATATCACTCACCAAGAAGCCACCCATCATGCACTTTGCCACCTTGCAACCTCCTCGCTGTCTAACTTTCCAAATTTAGTCCCAACTCAGCACAGACCTCAAAGAGAATAGCTTTTGGAAATCTGAAACGGCTAATAAGCCAGTTATCATCATGGGCCAGAAAATCACTGTGATCCCTAAAAATGCATTCCTTTCTGTTTCGATCATTGACAATGTCCTCTAATAAGGCCAACACTGCCAATGCCATAGACTATGGGGTTGTATACATTTGCAAATGCTTTTACATGTTCTAAATCACATAATTGTAAAAAAATAATAATAATAATAAATATGTGTGTGTTTGGGTGTGTGTGTTGTGTCAATTGAACCATTTTATCAATTATAAATGAATAGCAATGTTTTTCACATGTTGGTGTGATACTTTGTAGTGTGCAATTCAATATAATTGCCTCTAGGAGTCGCCAATGAAAAAAAAAAAAAAAAAAAAAAACACACACAAGAAATACACGTACACCAGACATGAAGTTGGCGCGGAACAACTCAAATTCTCACGTTAATTTAATCGTTAGCAAATCCAAACATGAGCGTAAAACCTGGCGTACGTATTTATTTTTTATTTATTTATTTTTTTCAAATGGGCATATTCATTTTCATGGACACCATTTAAGGATAAAAAAAATTAAAATATTTAAAGCAGATGTGATGTTGATGTTCCTAAATTGTGATGACTCCAGTACTGTTTTGTATGTATGAAAGCAAAGAAAAAAAAAAAAAAAGTACGCTTTTGAAGAATGTCAACTGCAAAAACAGCAAAGACAGAGACTTTAAAGCATTCCCTGAAGACCTGTGCTCAGTTCATCTTTCAACACTGAGACCTTCTTTCCTTAAAGCTTTTTCCATCTCTGAGTATTATTATTTTTTTATTATTATTATAATCATTTGTTTATTTTTCTTAGGGAACAAAAAAAAATGGCAAGTGTTATGTTTGAATGCAATTAGCATTTATTAAACACCTCTGTTAATGTAAGAAGTAAACACGATGTTCTTTTAAAAGGTCATTAAACAAAGTAAGTCTGGAAACAAATGAATTATTGCAAACCATTTTCGAAATTGTTTTGATTTGTTGTTGGAACATAACAACCCAAAATTGTTAATCTACATTACATTTAGACCAGTGTTACATTAAATGTGATATATTACAATTGAGATAAATGAAGGGATATTTTTATTAACTCTGGAACAATATTAGATGAACATTACAAAGCATAAGACACAAAAACAATATACAATCAAGCTTAAACATACAGCAATCATTCTATCATAGTTTTAATATAAATATTCCTGTTTTGAATTGTAAGAAATAATAAAACATAAGAAAAAAATTTAATACCCAATCATTTTTGTGCATATTTTTTATCACATTTGCAAATAAATAAATAAATAAATAAATAAATAAATAAATACATAAAAAACTAAATAATAAAATGTAAGACACTTCATTGAAGAGTGCTCAATGAAACTGACTATGCCAGCTTTTTAAAACATTGCATTCAAAGCATGTCAAAGCATATCCTTCAATTTTTCATTATAATTGTGTGGCAGTCTGTTTTGGCTAATTACCATACAATGACTGCACACTAATCAGCACTGCAAATAACCTCACAGCATAATGAAGAGTTAAATAGCTCATTGTCTGACAAAAAGAGAATTGTCTGAAACAAACCCACTTTGTCAGCCCTATAGACTTTTTCCATAGTCCCAGCAAATGTTTACTCGTTCAGCAATTCACCTGATGCAGGGCCAATGAAATAAAAGCCTAATCCACCTGTATTTCACTTCAACTCCTCACTTAGACTCTTTTAAGCTACTAATTCATTCATTTTCTTTTCGGCTTAGTCCTTTTTATTCATCTGGCATCGTCACAGCGAAATGAACCGCCAACTTATCCAGCATGTCTTACGCAGCAGATGACCTTCCAGCCGCAACCCATCTCTGGGATACATCCACACACACTCATTCACACTCATACACTACTAACAATTTAGCCTTCCCAATTCCCCTGTGCAGCATGTCTTTGGACTGTGGGAGAAATCGGAGCACCCGGAGGAAACCCACGGAAATGCAGGGAGAACATGCAAACTCCACAAAGAAATGCTAACTAACCCAGCCCAGGCTCGAACTAGCGACCTTCTTGCTGTGAGGTGACAGCACTACATAATGCGCCACCGCGTCACCCTTTTAAGCTACTATGCTTCTGATTTTCCCAAGGTTTTATTTAAATTTTTTTCATGAAAATTAAGTCCCAAAGACCTCAAATAAACCTGTAGAATAGTATGAGTATATATATATATATATATATATATATATATATATATATATATATATATATATATATATATATATATATAGTTTTTTAGAAAAGTATAGGTACATATATATATATATATATATATATATATATATATATATATATATATATATATATATATATATATATATAATGGTAGAGATCAAGTTCAATTTAATTTTCTAGCACATTTAATTTACAACAGTCACCAGACTGACCAAAGTGCATAACAGGAGAGTGAGTCTAACCGAAATGTCAAAAGAAAATTAAATGCAAATTTAAAAATAACAACCAACACCGCAATATTAGCACGCCAACGAAAATAATTTGCTTTTTAAGAGGGACTTAAAAGCAGACAGAGATTGGGCTGTTTGAAATCTCTAAAGACAAGCTATCACGTGCCTGAAACGGAATGTCTGACTTTTTCTATGTTTGAGACTAAAGTTGAGAACAACCAGTAAGGGCTGGTCACAGTATCGTAAACTTCTGGATGGAAAATATTGAAGAAGTTAGCATAAATATTCAGGACCTTGGATATAAAGGGATATAAAAACCGAAAGTACAATTTTAAAATCTATTCTCTGATTAGCTGGCAGCCATGAAAAGATCAAAGAATAGATGTAATATGCACGTTTATTACACTTTAAGAAAAGCTTTCCACAGCATTCTGAAAAAGCTGAAGCAGAGCAATTTAACACTGAGTTATTCCACAAAATAGAGATCTGTAGTAATATTTGTGATGTATGAAAAGTGCTTTTCTGGTGTTTCGGCTAATTTTAGATAAGACATCACAGAAGTTAAGATTTATTATTGACCCACTAGTTGTTGACTGAATAAGATTGCATTTTTGTAGATGAAATTTAATGTTTCAACCATCTATACATTTTAATAAAATTACATTTTATGTGATTAATATTTGATTTTTTTTTTTTTATTTAAGCCAAAAATCATTACAGTTAAGAAAAAAAAAATTTCTATAAAATATATTGTAAATTTAACTACTATACACACTACCGGTCAACAGTTAGAAAAAATTTGAATGCTTTTAATGACCTTATCCTGCTCACAAAGGCTGCAAATATTTAATCAAAAATACAGTATAAATTGTAAAATTCTCTTGCACTAAAAATAACTGTTCAAAAGTAGTTTTTATTTGTCTTATTTGGCCACCTGTGCTTGGACTGATGAAATTGCATCTTAGAACATTATCAGGTAACTTAGTAACTGCATGCACATGATCTCTCTGTTTGTCTGTCTGTCTGTCTGTCACTGCTGATTCAGTGGAGGGACTAAAAAATCTAACTTTTTTTTTTTTTTGCGCTGCAAAGAGCAAAACTAGTTTAAACTTAGGCTTACCTTGGCAAATGACCATGGAACAAGCGGGAAAATCCATGGCTTGTCATGCATTAAAAGATTTTAACCGAACACTTTGCTGTGTGTTGTGTGGTTCTTCACCTCCATGTTGTGCATAACATATATTTATACAGTTGAAGTAAGAATTATCACCCCCCCCCCCCTTATATTTATTATTATTATTTATTTATTTATTTATTTTTTAAATATATGCTTAAAATATGCTTAACAGAGCAAAGACATTTTCACAGTATGTCTGATTATATATATTTTTTTCTTCTGGAGAAAGTGTTATTTGTTTAATTTCAGCTAAAATAAAAGCAGTTTTTTAGTTTTTCAAAACCCATTTTAAGGTCAATATTATTAGCCTCTTAAAACTATATTTTTCCGATAGTCTACAGAACAAACCATCGTTATACAATGACTTGCTTAATTACCTAACCTGCCTAGTTTACTTTAAGCTGTGTAGAAGTTTCTTAAAAAAAAAAAAAAAAAAAAATATATATATATATATATATATATATATATATATATATATATATATATATATATAAATATATATATATATATATATATATATATATATATATATATATATATATATATATATATATATATATATATATATATATATATATATATATATATATATATATATATATATATATATATATATATATATATTCAAATATTATTTACTGTCATTATGGCAAAGATAAAATAAATCAGTTATTAGAAATGAGTTGTTAAAACTATTATGTTTAGAAATCTGCTCTGCGTTAAACAGAAAATAAAAAGGAGGGCTAATAATTCAGGGTGGGCTAATGATTATGACTTCAATGTTTTCCTGTGATGGGTTACAGCTGGAAGGACATCCGCTACGTAAAACATATGGTGGATAAGTTGGCGGTTCATTCAACTGTGGCGACCCCAGATTAATAAAGAGAATAAGCCGAAAAGATAATGAATGAATGATTATTATTATTTTGATTACTATTATTATTATTATTTCTCCTTACAGCTGTATATCAGCCAAGTGTTCTCTCTTAATGACTATAATACCCAAATACAGAATATTTGATTTGTAATATATTCCATAGAGAAAGTGACTTTCTAGAATATTGTGTCTAGTCACAATATCTCCTAGCATAATCTAATAATGGCCATGCTAACCAGCAGGCCCTCGACCCCAAGAAAACTCCTCCAGCTCTTCCATTTCCGCTGTGTGGATAAAGTGAATAATCAATGCGGGTCCCAACACGCTAATGCAGAGCACACACTTTAGGGCCCTTCCATATGATGAAGCGATCCAAGTTTGAAATAATCAGTCTAATTAGATTAGCCATATTCCTGCGGGCCGTTGGGCGTGATGTCAGAATGCCAGCGATGACCTTGGGGAGTCTGAGCTCCAGACCTTAAATGACAGATGACGGAGAGGCTGCTTTTGTGTGCTGATCAATGCTGAATGCAGATGAGCTGGCAGTCCACAGGCTCTTTGGGATCCCAAGGGGAGCTTCTGGGTTCAACACCAGGGAAAGATCAAAGGCGGATGGGGAGCTGACATTGATTTGTATGCTTTCCATGGAGTCGGGGTTTGGCTGGTTATTATGATCCAGTTAGCCTCTGCTGGTAAATGTCAATAACTACACCAGCAATGGGAGGAAAAACATAATCATTGACAGGGGATTCATGCTGTTCAGGTAATATGTAAGTGTTTAACGTCAATTCAAAGGTGATTTATTATTAAATTTAAATATGTATATATATATATATATATATATATATATATATATATATATATATATATATATATATATATATATATATATACAATGAAAGACATTTCAGCTAGAAATTTTATAAAAGTAAAATAAAAATAAACAGTAAATATACACTGATAAATAAAACAAATAAATTAAATTAAAACAAATTAAAATTAAAAAAAAAAATTAAAATAAATAATTAACATTTTTCCATGCATTATTTTTATTGGCCAGATTGCTGGTGAACACTATCATTCACTCAACTACACATCTGATGCTCAACAGAACTACATGTCCCTTCATGCACCTCACTCACACACCCGTCCTAGATCAATTCTGATTACACCAATACAATATCATTGCACTTCACAACTTTTTGATTTCTTAGCTAACTGATATGCAATTGTACAAACTAATTAATCAAATTTATTATGATTTGCTCATCGCTAAATGGTAGTTGGGTTTAGGGCAGAGTTTGGTTCCACGCTTCCTTTTTAAAATCAAACATTTTTGTATGACTGAAAAAAAAATGTACGAATTAGCCACTAAACTGACAAAATGTTAAATACTTACTTTTCCACATAAGATCAGGCTGGATCGCACAAACACAGCTGAAGATCATGTGAACTAACACACACACACACACACACACACGCACACACAGACAGACACACACAATAGTGTGCTGGGTCTTGTTTTACTGTAGTGTGCATTTCAAAGCAGTTTCATTCTGTCATGATCACCAGCGAGATCTAACCACCAGATGTCACTGGTAAACCCTCACATCCACATGAACTACAAATCTGCTTATAAATGCTTATAAAATCTAACTTTTGAAAACCATATATCCCATGTCACAAAAACTGCCTTTTTTATCTGAGAAATATTGCTAAACTACGAAGTATGCTATCCATCTCAAATGCAGAAAAGCTAATCCATGCTTTTATGACTTCTAGGCTGGATTACTGTAATGCTCTATTTGCTGGCTGCCCAGGATCTTCTATTAACAAACTTCAATTAGTACAAAATGCTGCAGCCAGAGTTCTTATCAGGTCTACAAAATATGATCATATCACCCCAATTTTATCCTCCTTACACTGGCTGCCTGTTAAGTTTTGTATTGAATTTAAAATATTACTTTTCACCTATAAAGCTCTAAGTAATCTAGCTCCGGTTTATCTAACCAACCTTCTGTCTCGCTACAATCCAGCTTGCTCTTTAAGATCTCAAAACTCAGGGCTTCTGGTAGTACCTAGAATAGCAAGGTCGAGTAAAAGAGGTCTCCTTTATGGCTCCTAAACTCTGGAATAGCCTTCCTGATAATGTCCGAGGCTCTGACACACTCTCTCAGTTCAAAACTAGATTGAAGACCTATCTGTTTAGTAAAGCATACACTCAATGCATCACTTAGCGGGTTTCCACACAAGTTTCTACATCTTGTTATATATTATTCTCTTTATTCTCCATTTCCACCTGGGGATACTCATCCCTAGGTCCTCAGATTATGCAGAGTCACTGATTGGATCCAAGACCAGCGACAAGATGGTCCCAAGGTGTCCATATCCGGGACCAGGCCATATCTTGAGCTGCTGCTGTGCTGTTGGTCATGGGACAGTGGATAGCATGAGACTGAATCCAGCGACGCTCCAGGGACAGACGAGTCTTCGCTGAGGCCAGCTTCCAGCCTTCACTGCTGAGACTGCAGCTTCAGCGGTGAAATTAAAATGGTCGTGCCGAACTGAGTCTGGTTCTCACAAGGTTTCTTTTCTTCACTCTCCTATTGGTGAAGTTTTTGTTTTTTTTTCCTCTCCGCTGTCATCACTGGCTTGCATGGTTCAGGATCTGTAAAGCTACGCATCGATAAATTTGCTCTTCAGTGTTTGGACTCTCAGTGATGATTTCAAACCACACTGAACTGAGCTAAACTGAACTGAACTTAAACAATACAAACTGAACTACCCTGATTCAGTTACTATGACCATTTATGTAAAGCTGCTTTGACACAATCTACATTGTAAAAGCGCTATACAAATAAAGCTGAATTGAATTGAAAAATTGAATTATAAATGGACTACATATCCAGTCATGCTCAACACACAACTGGTTCCAGATCCTGACTGATTGCATACACACAGCTGATGCTGCTTATGTCCTGATTACACACACATATATACAGCTCACTTTAAAACCCTCATTGCTGAGTCTTGTTTTCTGTATGGTGACATTACAACACGTTTCCTAGTCTTCTTTTCCTGTGTTTTGACCTTAGCCTTGTTAGCCTTTTTGTCTTAGTCTGCCGCCTGCCTTACAACCTCTTGCCTGTTACTTCGACTACGATTTTGGACTGTCTTCATATATCTGTTTGTACCTGTATTGACCTTTGCTTGCCTGACCACTGATTAAACCTGCATTTGGATCCAAACCTCAGTTGTTTGTGTCACTCCCAGTGTTACACATTGCCTTCTCTAGCCTTATTTCTGATCTTTGCCTTGTTTATTGTTCTTGTCGTTTTGCCCTTTGCTAGTGGTGGGCTTTATGAAACAGTGAAACCAAATGTGTTGAGGCTTTGAAATGTTTTGAAACTCATATCTACAGTGAGTATTAAGTATTACTACATCTCCAACAAAAAAACGTTTTGTGAATTAAGGAATTATTCCCCACATTGTTTTGATGAGACATCAAGTGATTTAGTGCAGTGATTAGTGCTCTTCACTGGGTTCGAATCCAGGATAAAACAATTACTCGTATTCTTAGTCATAAAAATGTACCTAAATTAAAGTCACTCAGTAACAAATTCTGAATCTTTGTACAAGCCAAGATTCAAACTCTGGTCACTCGCAGCACAGTTCTATCAAGTCCACACATTGTCAACCACAAGATACTGTGGCCTTGTCTTCGACCGTGTGAATCAAATGCAGATTTGTCTGCTCTCAAAATGCTTGTTACTCATCCTTTGAATCACTTTAGTCTTATGACCTGAGTATTTTGAAATGCTTCAGAGCACTGTTTCAAAATATCTGCAATTGCAGATCTAGACACCATGTCTAAACATTAGGTTCGCGCCAGCCATCCCTACATTTTGCCCCAACCAATCACCTGTGACTTCAACTCCTTGAATTACCTGCATGCTTCTGTCTGTCCCTTATTGAACCATGCTTGTATTACCATTCACTAGATAAACTGCATGTGGATCCTCATCTCTGTAGGCACCCAGTCGTCATCATTATAGAAGACTCAGCCAAACATGGATCCAGCAACATGGATTTTGTGTCTTCTTCAGAGACTTTGTGCAAGTAGTAACTTTGTCATTCATGTGTGATCTTATGCCATGATACATTTTTTCTGTGGTGGGCTGGCACAACCCTCACGTCACAATATGACATATTGGACTGGAACTGCAACTGTCGGGCTGCGTTGTTGTTGTGGAGGAAAACAATTCTAGTTTTTTTTTTTTTTTTTTTTTTGAGTGGTGGTGGGGGGGGGTTGAGAGTGGGGAAAGGGAATAGCAAGACCAGCCAGTTCACAAAATGGCCGCTGCCTGTCCACCCAAGCACAGGATAGCCGCTGTCAGTCTTTCAGGTCCCAAGATGGCCACCTCCAATCTACCAGCTCAGAAAGTGACTTCAGTTGTCTGAGCTACAAGATTGGCCTCCACCACCTGAGTTGCCAGAGCGGCTGCTACCATCACAGCTTTTACTGCCAGAGCTGCCACTGCCACGTTTAAAGTCTATGCCGCAAGTCAGAGCTCCCAGAGCCCTCGATACCACCAGAACCATCAAACCTTTTTCTCAAGAGGGCACTAGATCCACCTGAATCCTTCGAATAGCTGGCTCCAGATGTTTGTGAATCCTCTCGAATGGTGGGCACCAGATCCTCTTGAATTCCCAGAATGACAGCTTTCAGATTTATTTTTTTAAATTCTCCTGAATAGCAGGTGCCAGGTTCACTTCTCAGAGTCCCCAGAGTGGGCACCAGATCATATTAAATTCCCCAAATAGTGGGTGACCTGCAAATGGCCACTAGAGTGTCATTACCTTAGCCCCACAAATGGCCACTAGAGCCATGTGACCTGCAAGTGCTGCCTGAGCCCTAAGAATGGTTGCCGCAGCTACCAGAGCTACAGATGCAAGAGCTGCCTAATCTGCTAACGCCTCTTGATCTTGAACCTCCTGAGCCACTTATGTTACCTCATCCAAGCTCTCTTAACCCACCGGGGTTGTGTGAACTGTCAGATCCTTTTAATCCAGAACCTCCTGATCCACTGGGTTATCTGAACTACCAGTATCTCTTGACCCAGAACCTCATGACCCACTGAGGTTGTCTGATCCCCCAGTTCCTCCTGACCCACTGGGGTTGTCTGATCCACCAGTGTCTCCTGACCCACTGGTGATCTAGCCTTTTCAGATAGCTGGAAAACACTCTATCATGAACTGAACTAAATTTCCCACAATACACCTTACTTACACAGCAGTTCTAGATAACCTCCTGATCACACAGACAGAAACAGCTGAAGCTCAAGAAGACTAATTATATGGACTATATATAGACTGCACACACTTCTGTGCTGAGCTTTGTTTCACTATAGTTTGCATTTCAAAGCATTTCCCTTGCCTTTTTTAGCCATGTTTTTGACTCTTGCTACATTTATTGTTCATGCCATTTGCCCCAACCATTCGCCTGTGGCTTTAACAAGTCCTCAAATTACTTGCATGCCTCTGTATCTGCCTTTTTGAACCTTGCTTCTATGACTATTCACTAAATAAACAACGTTTGGATCCTCACCTCTGTTGCCACCCCAACTGATTATTATTATTAGTAGTAGTATTATTGTGCATTATAATAAGTGCATTAGCTAGGCATGATACTTATAAAGCAATTTAGTGAATTAAATGAATGATCATCTGATTCTGCACAAAATATAGTACTACATTTTATTGTATAGTATCTCACAACTGTAACATTAAGCATTTTCGCCTGCATCGTTTCAAAGCAGTGCAAGATCTGAGGCCATAATATCACCCAATAAAAGTTCTGACCCAAAGGAAACATCTTATAAAAAGTTCCCATCACATTTCAGCCAGAAAAGCATCTAAAAGTTGGCTCATGCCTCGCTTCATAATCTGGTAATGATTTTGATCCCTGGTGCTTTAAATATCCAGCTAAAGGCAAGAGAAATAATGCATGGGAGCGATTACTGCCAGCCACGTCTTATCTCCTATTAGACTCCTTAACATTTGAAGCTGTAAATAATCCAAGCAGGCAATGTTAATCATGACACCTTAAGACATCAAGCATATATAGATCTCAGTTGTCTCCATTTGCTATGCTTTCTTAAGCCTAGCATGGAGAATAATGTGCTGCAGGCATAACATCCAGGCATAGCCGGAAATTGCTAAAGCAAGCAATCGCAGTCAGATTGGAGAAACGCTGGATACAATGGAGGTGAAAATGTGCAAAGCTTCCATAATGGAGGATGTCAATTCATACTCAAATAGATTGTGACACGTGCGGTAAGTGCACTAGTGAGGGGGATTGAGAGCTCCAGGCTTGCACTGTGTCTTTGGCAAAACTCCAGGCGAATGCAGCCAAGCCCCAAAAGGTAATGTGCTTAGTGCTTGAGTTGCACCTTCTAAGGAATCAGAAAATTAATTGATTGTGTTTTTTTTACATCTCCTTTCTCAGAGGGATGAAAAATTATTAGGACACAGTCAAAAGGCACTTCTATTAAAGTCATTTTGATAATGAATCGTGGGTCGGAGGTTCTTTTGGGGTTTGTAATATCTAATACCGCCACATATTACAGATATGGGATGTTTAATTGTGTGTAGATTACTTTTTAATTAAGGACAATGAGATTTGAGGTTAGATGGCAAGGTGACCAATAAATCAAAGTATGCTATGCACCAAATTGGCCATATTTTACCTCGTGGTACTTTAAAAGACCTTTTTTGTATGAAATCAATATTGCCTGTAGGAGGTATTTATACATTACATTTAAAAAATTTGTGACTGGAAATATTTGTGTTTTTGAAAGGTCCTTATGTACATACAGTATACATATACAGTTTTTAAAGGATTAAATTATACTAACAGTGTTAGTATACAGTTGAAGTCAGAATTATTAGCCCTCTTCAATTTTACCCCCCTTCAGTATGTCTGATAATTTTTTTTTTTTTCTTCTGGGAAAAGTATTGTTTGTTTAATTTTGGCTAGAATAAAAGCAGTTTTTTAAAGTTTTTAAACTATTTTAGGGACACAATTATCCTTATTAATTAGATAATTAATTATATTTAGGATTAATTAGAAGTGTCTTGAACAATATAATATTACTTTCAGTCATCATGGCAAAGATAAAATAAATCAGTTATTAGAAATGAGTTATTAAAACCATTATGTTTTGAAATGTGTTGAAAAAATCTTCTCTCCGTTAAACAGAAATTGGGGAAAAAATAAACAAGTGGTCAAATAATTCAGGGGGGCTAATAATTCTGACACTTCAACTGTATATATATATATATATATATATATATATATATATATATATATATATATATATATATATATATATATATATATATATATATATACTATCTGGAACAACAAATAATAACTTGACTTCTTGTTGATCATTTGATATTGTATCAGAAGTGGCTTATATAAAAGGCAAAAATCTCCAGATTACACTCATTTTAGCAAAATTTAAAATTATTATGTTTTGATTATTTATTATGTAATTTAAGGACAGTAAGGTCTGACTTTGCATAGACAAAAGCCTTGTCATTTAACAGAAACTCTCTGAAATTCCTACTCCCTGCCAAGGACACCTGTTGGACTGCAGGCTTACACACACACACACACATACACAGCTACAATCACCACCTACCCCCTCATCCCACACCTTCATGTGCTTTCACCCAATAGAGGGGGTATGCGGGTCTGTGACCAGTGCCCCCTGGTTGCAGAACCAGATGGCAGTCCACCATCATCGGAATATATCCACACACCCTGTTCCCATCCCCTGTGGCAATGTTATGTTTTGTCTGTGTGTTTATGTGCTGATTGCTGGGCTTTTAATTTTTTGCCCTAATTCAACAGCAAGGTAAAAGGGATCTTTTATTATATATATATATATATATATATATATATATATATATATATATATATATATATATATATATATATATTTATTTTTTTATTTTTTATTTTTTCCCTCTCCTGAAATGTGTTTTACTTCCTTTTTCTTAATGCTACCTCCTGTGACCTGTATCCCCCTGAAAATTGTGATGTTTGTGAATGGTCGGGGGGTTCAATTACACTATATGAAAGTGTATGTGACAAATAAAGGCCTGATTTAAAATAATGTACAGTATAGAATATAAAGTCACAGCGGAAAAAAAAATATATATATATATATATATATATATATATATATATATATATATATATATATATATATATATATATATATATATATATATATTGTGTATGACTCCCATGAGTTTGGACGACTGCATCTATATGAGATGCAATAACTCAAATAACTTAATAAAGTAATCAGGAATGGCATAGAAAGTATTCTTGCAGGACTCCAAGAGTTTATCAAGATTATTTGCATTCATCTTCAATGCCTCCTTCTTCATCTTACCCCAGAAATGCTCTATCATGTTCATATCTGGTGAATGGGCTGGGCAGTCCTGGAACACCTTGAACTTTTTTGCTTTCAGGAACGTTCATGTGGAGGCTGAAGTATGAGAAGGAGAACTATCCTGCTGAAGAATTTGCCCACTCCTGTAGTTTGTAATGTAATGGGCAGCACTAATGTCTTGATATCTCAGGCTGTTGATGTTACCATTTACTCTGATCTCTCGCATGTGTAGCGTACAGTCCACAGATAAAATTACTTATTGATTTATCACGATCTGGGTTTAGTCGAAAGGACGGTTTTACGACTCCTGGCTCCAAGAAGTCTGGATTTTTGTGACAGCTTAAGTAATCTAGGGAGACTGGAGAGAGAAGTCTGGAACTTCAAAGACATTCCTGCCCAAATACACACACACACACACCCACTAGGCTATTACGACAGAAAGAAAATGCACTCAGAAATCCTGAACCAGCACTAAACTAAAGTGTTATGTTTTGTAAACTTTGTATCTCATTTCTGAGTTTTCTTACCTGTGTAACCTCTCTTATAACCTGTATGCCTGTTCCTTTTAGGCCTTTTTGAAGCATAAATAATATGAGGATGTGAAAAATCATGTTGATGTACTTTTAAACCCCCCCATGTTTGGTACCGATGGGTTTCTGCTGACATTTTACAACACATGATGCATAGAGCAAGATCATAACTAGCATTGCTTTATTCTTTAACCCCCTGTATTAAATGCCTGTCTGCATGCTTTGGGCGGACACTCAAATTTGCATACGAGCAGCCTCGAGACAAAGGAAGGTTCGTGCGCAAACTTTCCCCTGAAATCATTGGTCAGAATGCTGAACGGGTTGTCACGTGACCTGCAGGTATAACCAGACTTCTCCCCAAACATCTCGCTGAGAACGTCCGAACAAAGAACTCACAAAAAGGTGGCTCCTCGGGCCACACGGCTCTTCACAGCCGCATAGACTTTCCCGCCACGCTTTTCTTTATTTTCCGGCAAAGTAAACTCAGTTTAAAGTTTGCGATCGTGTTTGCCCGAACTGCATTACAAACTCCATGCATCAAGGATATCAAAAGGAGTTTCATCAGGAAGCGACTCGCATGCAAAGAGAGACTTCCAGACATGAAAGACCAGGTATTTTTAGTTATGCGATTAAGCTGTGCCCCTTTTATCAAAAAAAGGTGTTTTTGTTTTTATAATCTTGGTGGTCCTTAATGGTGCGTGTGGAACTGAAAGTTTTGTCACTCTTTTATCTGAAATCTCTATTTCCTCGCTTTACCATCTCTCTTTGTTGTTACCTGTGCTATAGACCCGATATCTCCACGTGTTTCACCTTTGTTTTATGTTTAATGTATGTTTGTGCGTTTGTTTGTTCGATATGTCCGACTAGTCAATACAATCCATTTTATATAGTTGTTTAAAACTTATGAATGATTAATCTACTTCACAAGAAGTAGCAATTAAATTCCCTTTTTCTAAATGAATCGATCATTGCCGTGTCCGCTCGGCTGTTTGTTTGGTCAAATTAACAATAAATTGATCCAGAATATTAATGATTAATAATAATTTGTTATTGTTGATAATTAATATTCATAATCCACTCGGTCGCGCGGGCAGGATCATATACAATCATATGTTGATTTGACCAAATTGACTGAAGCTTACGCCAGAATATAAATAACTAAGAATAAACCGTTATTGTTGATTATTAATATACATAAAATGAGCTCATTTCTGTTACACATGTCTTCATACTGAATGTGACCCCAAATCATGATTTTTTCCCTCACCCAACTTGACTGACCTTTGGTAAAATATTGGGTTCATGTGGGTTCTAATAGTTCTGCTGCAATATTTGTGATGATTGGGATGCAGTTCAACAGATGATTCATTGGAAAAATCTACCTTCTGCCACTATTTCAAATGATCAACTAAAAGTCAAGTTGTTATTTGTTGCTCCTACAACTGGGATTGATGTCAAGACTTTTGTCAGGAAGTGTATACATACATTTTTATTATTATTATTTTATTTTTTTCCTGGGCCCTTGGAAGCAAATAAGATAGAAAGTAAAGCAGCTGGTGTTCAGGAACTGTAGAAAATAACCAATTATTGAAGTGGCTCAGATTTGTAACTGCATATCTGAAATATAGCACACAATAGTCAAATATCTGTATTTATATACTTTAAAAATGCTATGCTGCAGAAAGGTCTGGAGTCATTTCCACCCACAGTATATAAGCAGCTTTTGGCACATCCATTTAAAAGCCATTAAAGCACCTCAGTCATAGCTTGATTTAAATCCTCTTGGCTTGGTTTTAAGAAGATATCTCTCACATTCTACTGCTGGATCTTCAGTAAGAAGGGCTATGTACTGCCGCCCTCACCAACTTATGTTCTTTTCAGAGCAATTAATCTCTTCTTACAAAAGAAAATGCACTTTCAGTGCATTACAAGGGTAAGCAGTCATCAGGTTGAAAAATGACATTTAATAAAGACTTCAGTTCACTAATTACATCAATTGCAAGTAATTTCCTTATCACCAACAGAAACACTTCTAATGTGACAAACATACAAGTCATTAGTTCGAAATTATATAAATGTGGTCCCCATTTTCTTGTATTGAACCCTAATAGTAAAAAAAATAAAATAACTGTTATCACTTTTTTGCCTGTTAATCTCTGTAGGGTTGGTTTGACACATCTGCATTTCTTAAAGCAATACAGAAATAAGTGTGACTTGATTTAACATAGTTTTAAGTCAAGTATTATTTGTTATTTCTTTTTCTTTTTTCTACTTACTGTATTCTTATTGTTTTTTTTTTGTTTGTTTTTTTTTTCAAGCATGAGGCTGTGATTGGTTAAAAATAATTTAAAACAATGCTTATTGTGAAAATCTCTTTGCAAATACATTTGATTTGAGCTTTAAGAAATTGAAGTTTTTTTTATTATTATTTTATATATATATATATATATATATATATATATATATATATATATATATATATATATATATATATATATATATATATATATATATATATATATATATATATATATATATTGGCAGTAATTGGCCAATATATAGAATATGTTAGGTGTTTGGAAGTCCTGTCATGATGATGGTAATTATTATCATTATCATTATTATTATTATTATTATTATTATTATTATTATTATTATTATTATTATTATTATTGTTGTTGTTGTTGTTGTTGTTGTGAGTTATGCAAATTGCATAAGACAAATTACAGTACGTGTGTTCTGGTTTATGATTTACAAGGACACTAAATAATATAATGGCATGGGTATGACCTAGGTATTACACTGTCAAGGTGGTTTACAAGGACATGCCATACTCATAATTTAAAAACCATACTTAATGTAGTCTTTTGACATTCAGTTGCCACATATTTTGATGGTTGTTGGGTTTAGGGGTAAATGTAGGGTAAGGCTATACACTATGCAGTTTTTTAGAGTATACAATACAGTACACCTATGTAGAGTCCTTATAAACCACATATGCATATTCATTTAAAAAGACATGCTTACCAACACTCACAATAATAATAGAAGAGAGCAGTATCCATGAAGGTAGAATCAGTATTAGTATTAAAAAGCCTTTATTATGTATTATATGAGGTCATATTTTGGTTTTGGGGTCTCCAACAACAGGCTGATATGCATGCAGGGTCAAAAAAAAAAAAAAAAAAAAAAACACTTTGTGCATTTATTTTTACCTAATTATTAAAATGACTCCCATATGATTTGTTCAGCGATTTTTTTTTTTTTTTTCCCAAACCCCTCCTTAGCATGAACCTAATCTGCGCTGATTGGTCCGGTGACCCAGTCTGTTGTGGTTGGTCGACTAGGTTCAGCGCAAGACAGAATAATATTGCCCTCCTTGGATATAGTATGAAGTAGCAGAAAGTATATGAGAGCCTAATGCAGGAATGCAATAGAGCAATGCAGTTAAACACCAGCATCTTACTCTGTTCTTAACTCTAAACCCAAGTAATAATGACGACATGCATTCAGTATTAATCCATCCAGTGGTAAAAGTTGAATTACTTTTAAAAATGATTGCACTGCATGTGTGTAGGAACAGCTGATGATGGCTCAGAGACACATTTAAATTGGTAAAGGAAGAAGCATGCATCACGTTTAGCATAGCCCCCTACAAATTTTTCCTGAGAGATACAGTACAAGCACTGATCTATAATAGATATTTTATCTCAAGCTAAACACACAATTAAACATATATTTTGCTATCTACACAAAATGAGGGAACAATATTCCATTTGAACTGTAACAGTTACTGACAAATTCCCTGTCAAAGTCTGACAAAGTCCCGTGCATATTAGTCTCTGCTGCTCCTTCTTTTAATAGCAAACAGTCGTCAAATTCTAGGTTGCAATGTAGGTTATTGTATTAAAAATCTCAAAAATGACTGGAACAAACAGCACAAGGTTAGCTATACTGTGGTATTGTTGTGGAAATAAACTTTGACCCTTTATTCCCCATAGCCTAATCTGTCAGTGATCGTCATGTTCATGACATGACCAGTCCCATAATCCCCTTTACTCCGCTAGTGTCTGAGAGAAAAGGCATGTTCAAGTTTTACTGAAACCGGCATTTTATTTGGTACTATACTGTATCGACGTCATTGTGTTTAAGCAAAAGATTCAAACCCAACCTGATTCATTTATTCAACTCTGAATCGACTATTTCACTTTCAGATTTAAACCTCAGCTGGATGTTTTAATTCACTTAGTGCTGTGTTACACACTGCATGGAAGGTCATTTTCAAAAAGTCATAATAGGGGCTCTTTAATATTAAAAAAAGAAATCATGAGTAATACAAAAATGTAAAAAAATAATAATTTTATCTTTACCATGATGAGAGTAAATAATGTCTTACTAGATTTTTTAAGACACTTCTTTACAGCTTAAAGTGACATTTGAAGGCTTGACTAGGTTAATTAGGTTAACTAGGCAGGTTAGGATAATTAGACAAGTTAATTGGTTTGTTCAATAGACTATCGAAAAAAGATATAGCTTAAAGGGGCTAATAATTTTGTCCTTAAAATGGTGTTTAAAACATAAAAACTGCTTTTATTCTAGCAAAAATAAAACAAATAAGACTTTCTCTAGGGGGGCTAATAATTCTGAATTTAACTGTATATATATATATATATATATATATATATATATATATATATATATATATATATATATATATATATATATATATATATATATATACATATATATATATATATATGGTGAAGTGGTAGAGCATTAGGTAGTGCTGCATGTCGCCTCGCAGCAAGAAGGTTGCTGGTCCAAACCTCTGCTAGGTCAGTTGGCGTTTCTGTGTGGAGTTTGCATGTTCTCCCCATGTTCACGTGGGTTTCCTCAGGGTGCTCCGGTTTCCCCCACAGTCCAAAGACATGCGGTACAGGTGAATTGGGTAGGCTAAATTGTCCGTATGTATGAGTGTGAATGAGTGTGTATGGATTTTCCCCAGAAATGGGTTGCAGCTGGAAGGGCATCCGCTGCGTAAAACATGTGCTGGATAAGTTGGCGGTTCCTTCCGCTGTGGCAACCCCGAATTAATAAAGGGATTATGCCGAAAATTATTTTTATTTGTTTATTTATTATTATTATTATTATTTTTTTATATTAAGTGACCGTATAGTATCTACTGCCCCTGTAGGCAGCTCAGTGTGTTCTGGAAGACAACAATGGTCTTCTGTTTGTGCTTGACACAAGGTCGTATCTGTCTCATCGGATAGATTAAACAATTGCTTGTGCCATCCTTTTGTGCGCACCCATTTTCTACTGTTACAGGTATAATTATAATCACAATGAAAATAGGCAGAACCCCTACCGCGACACTCTGTGGAGGCCAATAATGGTAATTAAGTAATGAGCTTGGTAGAGTTGCCCTTATCCCCTGTCTCCTCTCCAAGTTCACAGTGACCTATTTAACTTTTGTTCCCTCTCCTTGCATCCTGGCTTATTTGCATAAGGTACTGTGTCAATGGGCCTCATTAATACATTCATTAATGTCAGGAAAATCTAATTTAGAGAGCTGAATTATTTAAGATCCCAAAGACACCCACTCTGCACTCCTGCATGTGCTGAACAATACATCTGCCCGCAGTCCACGGTATGTAAGGACCGCTCCACAGATTTGAGCTCATCCGACACGTATAATGCATAATTATGAATGTATTGTTTGCGAAGCAGCACATGATGATGGTTGTTTATCAAACCCAAATGTTAAGCATCACATAATTGCCCGTGATGTTTATGATTTCTGAGGACAGTAGCCCACGCAAACTGTGATTTAGTACAGGAGGCAAAAGGTCAGGAATTATTCACAGTACAGACGTCCTGTGACATTTCAGCTTTGGGATACTGACTGGCATAAATAACAGTTTATTGAGAAATGATCACGTTGCCTCTGGTCTTTGATTTGGAGTTTTGAATTACTTCCCTCACAAGAACTGTACACACCATTATCGTTTAGGAGTACTACTGATTTTAAATGAATGCTGCTCTTTTTTGTGTGCTGTTTCATGTGACTAACTTTCTTCAGATCTAAAGGGCAGAAGTGGTTTGCTTTTTTGTTTGTGCTTGTTGTACATCGTGTAGACTTGTGAAGCCAGACTTCCGACTGACTGCAACGACTGCCCATTTGTTGTTTTTCCTGACATTTTATGTAACCAATCGCAGTTAGGTTTGTTCAGTGTCATTTCCAGGAGCATGAATAGGTAAATGTCAATTTTTTTATTTATATAAGTTTTTTTTTTTTTTTTTTTTGTATTTATACAGACATTTGAAAATCTAATTCACGTGTACAGTATATGCACATGAGCTTTGTCCTATACTTGTTCTATTAGTGAATTTGGGAAAATCTAAATTCTAAAAAAGCACCTGCATGCAGAAAGTTAGTAATTTGCATAGTGCATGCCCAAAGCAGCACCATATAGGGCTTTCTGCAAAACCACACTCATCCAGTGAAGGATGATTATGGAACCAAAACAATAGAAAAAATTATAACTTTGATAACTAAATAAATGTGAGGTTTTGCTGTTGAAGGTGGAAGTCAGAAAATAAATGTACAGAAAAAAAAAAATCTAGAACTGCTCTCAGCAACCTAAAGAACTGAACAGCAACGTTTCACACTCAAGAAGTCTATATGCTCTCTAAAGAGCCACAATGCATAGGCCCAGGTCAAACAAAGATGATTTTTTTTTTTTTTTGTTCTAAATAATTAATTTATTTACTCATTGATGACGTGAGAAGTGTGCTTTTCAATTGTTTTCTGTTGGCAGCAAGCATTTTGTGCACTCTTTATAAGCCACCTTGCATTCTAACCACCTGCTGCATCTTTCTTTTTTGACAGAGTGCTCTGTGCTCCTGCCGTTAGAAAATGTCAACTTTTTGTCACGCATTTCAGCACCAAGACCATGGACACAGTAGTTTCCTAACAATATAAAAAGCACAGTGTACTGCTATTTTCTAAAGCCAACAAAAAGGCAAGGGAGGGTGCCTTGTTTTTCAGTTTGATCAGTGTGCCATGTCTTCAAACACATTGTGAGACATAATAATCAATATGTATATAAGAAAAATTCATGTGATTGTTGTTTAGACCTATAATTGTATTGTAATATCATTTTTTATGTCTAGTTAGTTTTCCCCAACCTTTAAATTATGTATGTAATTATATGTATACATACATTTAAGACTACTGAGGAATAATAATGTATTAGTTAATAATTAATATTATTAGTTAATACATAAATAATAATAATAATAATAATAATAATAATAATAATAATAATAATAATAATAATAATAATAATAATAATTGCTACTACTAATAATTAATTGATAATAATAATGATTATTATTATTATTATTATTATTATTATTATTATAATACAATCATTTATTAGGTGAAATGTTCCCATGCACAATTAGGCCCAATCCCAATAAGTAAGAGGAAGGGTTAGATACCCCTTGAAATAGATATTTTTCAGGGCTACACTCGAAATCAAAAGGTGTAAAAATTTCCCAGAATACACCATCTAAAACAGCAGCATGGCTGCACATGGAAGTCAGGAGATTATGTGTAAATATGTTCCCTCTTCTTTATTGCATTTCCAACACTGATTATTTCCAGCTTGTCTCATTCTATAGAGTCTGGGTGGTGTGTAGTAGTATCTATATATTATTTTGTACTGAATGAACTTTCCTGTAACTTCTCTTATATATTTACCTACATTGGAAAGGATGTCCAGCCCTTCATTCCCCTCAATTTATTATCAATCAATCAAGTTTATTAATCCCCAGATCCTTCTGCCAGATTATTCTCAAATTATTACATTCTTCGGAAATTACATTGAGCATAATCTTGTAATACATAGAAATTAACTTTTTTATTAATAGAAATATTCATAATTCAAGCAAATTTTGCTACCATGTATATAGCCTTCTTCTAGTCTCTGATAATTCAAAGTGCTTTTTTATTTTTCCTCATTTGATAATTGTCTGCTAAATATATAAATGTAAATGTAAAAATGCGTTATTTATTTATTTACTTATTTATTTATTTATTTATTTATGTTCAGCTAAATAACAAGAAAAAAGTCACCTACACTGTGCCCCAAGGTCAGTAAATTAACCCCTTGTTTTTTATTTTGACGGATCTACCACTTTAACAATTGTTTTTAAAAAACTGTGTGTCTAGTATGGATGCAGCTCAAATGCATTAAAGCAAACACGTTCTCATGAGACCAAGCCTGCCATTCACTCCTCTCTAGTAGCCTCATGGGATAATAAAGTGTCCATTGAATGCACACTTCAGAGTCTCTGCGGAATATAGTACATTACAGGTGGTGTGTTAAAGGGCATTACAATCTACTGTTTCAGTGACGGTGAGTTCTCACCGCAGTTGAAAAAAAAGGGAAGGGGGGTAAATCTTTTGAGTAGAGAACAGAGGCAGCCATCAAACAATTCTAGTTTTCCCTCTCTGGGTTAAAAGCATCAAAGGCACCCCCTAATGCATTCACACATGGTGCAAAATGTACATATACTTGGCTTTGTAAGCTTACTGTGCATCACGCAAATACACATCCAATCTGTGGATGCTCCCATTTAGCTTACATGTTTAGCTATTTGTGTTTTTATATTGCATTTAAAATGTACAATCACTGGCCACTTTTTGGGCACACCTTGACAATGCTGAGTTGAACCAACTCTCTTTTTGCCTTTAGAACTCATTGTCATATTCAGGAAACTTGGCTGATGTTATTTGACCTTTGTTGAATTATCCTGCTGGAAGGCCATTAAGAATTGGATATGGTCAGAAATAATCAGGTAAGCTGTAGCATTTAAATTATTTTCAGTTTGTATTAAAGGGTTCATAGTGTGTAAGTAAAATATATCTTACACCATTACACTACCAGCAGCCTGAATTATTTATAGAAGGCAGGGTAGATCTATGCTTTAATGTTTGGTATAATTCTACAGGGTGGGCCGTTTATATAAATACACCTTATGAATGTATGTATGTAAACTTATTGGGAATTTCACAAGAAAACCAATGGTGTGCTTGGTTTTAAATGTAACTTTATTCTTTTGTGAACTATTTATAAGCCCCCTCACATATACTAATGTGCCACAAACAGGGCGTTAAACATCACCAACCATTCCCATTTTATTAAGATGTATCCATATAAATGGCCCACCCTGTACATCTAAACATCATAGGTACAAATAAGGATCTATCAGATCAGGCAACTATTTTTTTTCTCTTCTAAATCTTCCATTGTACAGTTTTATTATAGTATTTTTTTTTTTTTTTTTTTTGCAGACTACCTGCTTTATCGTCCATGTTGAATCAAAATGAAAGTTTAGCTTAGGTGTTAGTATCAATACGTTGGTCATAAGGTTATCCACAAGCTAGTATTGTCCAAAACAGTAATAAAATTTGCATTTAAAAGATATAAACATTGACATCTTAAAGTTTGTAACTTCCAAAAAAAAAAAAAACAATTTTATATATATATATATATATATATATATATATATATATATATATATATATATATATATATATATATATATATATATATATATAATCAACCATTTTTGACATCATTTTATATTTTAGTTACTGATTAAATATTCTAATAAATCAAATGCTTTATTGCAGGGGTCACCAATCTCGTTCCTGGAGGTCACTTGCCTGGGTGTTTCAAGTATACCAAGTAAGACCTTGATTGGCTTGTTTAGGTGTGTTTGCTTAGGGTTGGTGCTAAAATCAGAAGGACACTGGCTGTGTGCAGCACCTCTCTGCAGCAAGCTCAGGGGAAGTATGCATAGTCAGCATATAGGAAAAAAAATATATATAGAAAATTTAATTGTTAAATAGTACTATATAGGTATATAGACAGTTTAAATATACGTTAATTTGGGAGGAAAGACGTCTCCCTTCTTAATAATGTCACATCAACCAATGCTGCAAGTATGGTCAGCTTCAGCCAAGAGAAGCAAGGATTAAATATGCAAGACTATAGAAGTATAGGAGATATTTGAATTACACTGTATTTTAAAGTGGAAAAATAATATATATATATATATATATATATATATATATATATATATATATATATATATATATATATATATATATATATATATTTATGAGTCTGTAATATTGTGACTGTAAGGAATCTGATGCACTTGGACTCTACAGCTTTGATTGCCACAGTTGGGATATAAACAGAACAATATTGGCTAATTTAAATTTTTTTAAATGCACATTTCAAAGCATGTCATAGGTCGTTTTAGAGTTGATATTCTGCCTAGATTCGTTTGACTGTAGTCTGCATACCCAAACGCTTTGTTTGAGTGCCATGTGTGTTAATCAGCTGTTAAACAGTATACTTGTTAATATTTATGTCAAAGACCAGTGCATAGATCTTAATTGTGTCACAGACACAGAGTATATGAGGCAAAAGATTATATGAAAAGGAATTTGACAGAGAATTTAAGCTATACATGAAGACTTTTGTAAATAAAAAAAAGCAGACAAAGCTAACTCACTTTTGATCAGACACTTCATTTATTGCACATTATCTCAGATTTTTAAGTGTCTTTCACAGAAATGAATAATTAAGCAAAACATCATAGGAAAAAAACAGGAGGTACAGTCCCACAGATGATGGTGAGACACTGATGTATCATCTGTAAGAAATGTAAGAAAATGTCACATCCTTTAATGTTGTCATACTGAAGAGTTTAAACCCAGAAGGTAAAAATAGCACAAACTAATTTAAAATTAATCAGTTTTCTTGTCGAATAAAAACAAAACAAATGCTGAGATCTTTTTTGATGTGCAGCAAATATGTTAAAATCTCAGGAAATTCTGTAGTGTTTCATGATCCTTTAAACATCAGATGGTGCAGTGTATGATACTAATTGATTGGTTGATTAGGTAATTTATGTATTTCCTTGTTTTATTATTATTGTCAATATTGTAATTATTATTATTATTATTATTTTTTTGTTGGTATTGTATTTTAGCATAAAAAAGGAGAAGGATGAGTGCACCAGTCAGTTTTCTATTCCCTTAAGTGAGCAGTCTCAAGAGAGACTAGCGAGCTTTGACGAACTCGTGATGTTCCTTCAGCCATGTCAATTCCCAGGGCTGCCCATATGTGCATTAACTGTGCAGCTGAAAGTGTACTGGAGCAAGACTGAATGATGCACAGAGGCTTGACATAAAGCAACAAAAAAGTAAACACAATAAGCAAATTAACTTCTTCACTGGTCAAGTGATATTTGTGTATATAGTGCCTAACAATTGTGGCAATAGTGACGCAGTGGCGAAGTAGGTAGTGCTGTTGCCTCACAGCAAGAAGGTCACTGGTTTAAGCCTCGCTGGGTCAGTTCGCGTTTCTGTGTGAAGCTTGCATGCATTGAAAAGGGTCATATTTTGGTTTTGGGGTCTCCAACAACAGTCTGATTTGCATGCAAGGTCAAAAACCACTTTTATTGTTTTATTGTCTTATAATATGCATTTAATTTTACCAATTTTTTCAAACAAGTACCATTATTTGTTTAGCGAATCATTTGTTTCCAAACCCCTCCTTAGAGTGCCGCTAATCTGCGCTGATTGGTCCGATGACCTAGTCTGTTGTGATTGGTCGACTGTGTTCAGTGCAAGACAGAGAGAAATGTCCACCACAGCTTATCCACAATTTTAAAGTAGTCAGAGTGCAGAGTGTATGTGTGAGCCTGATGCAGGAGTGCATTAAAGCAATGCAGTTGAACACCAGCATATTGGTCTATTGTTAACCACATTCAGTATTAATCCACAGGGTGATAAAAGCTGAAGTATTTTGAAACTTGACCATCGCACATGTGTAGAAACAGCTGACAGTGGCCATAGCAATGACAAAACGGCAGTGGATTGTGAGCTCACAAATGCATCTAAATCCAAGTAATGTATTGTTTGCAAGCTAGAGAAAACAAGGAGGCAACCATTATAATGGCACTTACTTACACTTGTGAAATGGAGGAAGAAACTGATCCATGAACTGTGTACTGTAAAGTTCCTGTCAAGCTCTGACAAAGTCCCATATAATCTTTTCTGATCCTACCTTTATGAATCCCCCATTGTAAGCGTGTAGACTGCTGAAGCACTCGTCAGAAAAAGCACAGGAACACAGCACAAGGCTGGGGCTATAATGCTGAGGTATTTGAAATAAATTTCAACTATTGACTCTTCACAGCCTCATCTTTGGGTAGGGAAATAACACTAACTTTCCCTTACACTTCCGAGCACAGCATCTACATGACTTGATTCAAACCGGGATCTGCTAGAGTTTTCCTCTTCCTCTTTTTCTTACTACATTGTTTGTGGGTGGGGCCGGGGGTTTTAATTTGCCCAAGTTTGCACGTGCAACTAATGGGCGGGGCTTCAGTTCCATATGGACGTCATGCCAACACAGCTAAAGACTCGTTACACTGGGGATTCATTCGAACCACTATTAGTCGACTCTTTTGTGGATGAATAAATAGTTTGAAGCATGGTGCACTTTCAGATTTAAGCCTTAGCTGGAAATTTCACTTTGCTTAGAGCTGTGTTACATACTGCATTGAAGATCATTTTCAAAAACCCTAACTAGGGGCTATTAAGTTAAAGGAAGATTGACTTCTTTTAAAGCAGCTTCACTATAAATGGGAACATGGCAGAATAATTCAAGCAAACTTAATAAAATATGTACTGTATATGTCATGAAAACCGTTTAGTGTTGTTTCAGTTTAATTGAATCACTATGTAAAGCTCAATTGAAAGGGGAATTGAAATAAAGTTAGCAAAAAGCTAAAAACAAATTTGATTCAGATATGCAGAAACTCATGATGCAGCTTTGGCAAAGGAAATGCTCTGGTCATGGGCAGGGCCGGAGCAAGCTGAACTGCCGCTCTAGGCAGAGGACGATCACGCCGCCCTCAACCCCAATGTGAAAACGAAAGTGACCGGTTATGAAAATAAAGTGAGGTGTCGCGGACCTCTTTTCCAGTGCACTATGCGCGGATATAACTGAGGACGTGCGGGTGCTGAGGGAGGGAGGGAGAGAGGTGTCGCGGAGACTGCGCACTCTATTCTGCCGCCCTATGCGCGGATATAACTGAGGACACGCGGGTGCTGATGGAGGTGTCGCTGACGCCACCCTCTCTATTCTTTCGTCTATGCGCAAATATATCTGAGGACGCGGGTGGTGAGGGAGGTGTCGCGACCATAACTGAGGACGCGGGTGGTAAAGGAGGTGTCGCGGATGCCACCCTCTCTATACTGCCGCCCTAGGCGGCCGCCTAGGTCGCCTCTATGGACGCGCCGGCCCTGGTCATGGGTGTAATTCTGATTTAACAGTAGGGGGGATAATAAATATAAAATTTCTTTTGAGCAGTTTTTTGAAGGTGGCAGAGATAATACAGCCAGCCAAATTGTAATACTAAAGATAAGTCCCCGCAGTTAAAAATAGTTTTATTATTATTATTATTATTATAGCATGAAGACTACTTCATTATCATTATTTTCACAGTTTTTCTCAAGTTCAATGTCAGAAAAATGTTCTTCAAAACTAATAATTGCATTGTTTGTTGTGTTGTTTACAGTCAACAAACTGACTCTTAAAGCAGAAAAAATGCAGGAAAAGACATTTTACATACTCATAATAACTGACTTGTTTACATTACACTTGTTAAATTGACCGATCATAGTGAGCCTGTGAAGTTCATCTACTAAACAGCCACAACTCTAAAAACATAAAAAAAAATGTTCACCCCCCAAAATAATTGTCATTATCTCTTAAATAAAAGTACAACACCCTTACCTGCCACTGTACATCTGACTGACCCTGCTCTGCCTGTTCCTCAATCATTTCTTTCTCCTTTGCCTGTGATTGATAATGTGACATTAGTATTTAAGCACTCATTCTTAAAGCCAAATTGCTTAATATGTGAACTTTTGTACTTGGCATTTAGCTGCATTGAAAAAAAATTATCTTGTACCCTATTTCTCTGTCATTTTATCACAGCAATGCAAGTTTATTTATACTGTAGCACATTTTATACAAAACAGTAATTCATACATAAAGAATGCAAAACTATCACAAAATAATCAGAACAATAAAAACAAGGAATTTTAAAAATGTTAATATTTTAATTTTAAATTAATTGAGTCACTTAAAAACAGAAAAGAAACTGATTATACAAAAATACAGTGCTCATTTAGCAAATACACAGCTAAACAATATGCTAATTGTGGTTGTTAATGTTAACTTAACATTATGCCAAGTCGTCACAAATGAAACAATGCATGGGAAACAGCTGTGGTGTGTTAAATTGCAGTGCACTTTGCAACAAGCTAACGTTAACTGGATAAGTAATTTCAACCACAAAAAAATCAGATTAATGGACAAATACATCGGTAATCTGCATTTTTGCCACAACTAATTTATGAATGAGTCTTTATTAACTACATTAAAGAGAATCGCTTTATTTAAGGTGAATAAAATCCCCTACTTGCTTACTGAAATTCAACATTAACATAGCAGCAGCCGCACTCCTGACTTGTGTGTGTATCTGTGTGTGTGTGTGTGTGTCACAAGCGTCTAGATAATTTCTAGGAATTTAATATGACAGTACGTTGGGAAAGCGTGCAGTCTTGAAGGGGAGGATGCCACCTGCTACCCAAATGGGGAGATATGATAGCAGAATATATGGACTAGTCCTGAAAAGATGGTTAGTGGTGAGGGAATACACTGGTCTGCCCGTGAGAGGGGACTGCACCGTGGCTGAATAAGCATATGGGATCGTCTAGTGGGGATCATGCATAGCGGGCACCTATACCCAAAACACAGGCTGACCAGCGGGCAGACCTACAACGTAATGGGCCAGCGAGTGACTCCTCCGCTGAGTCAGTGCTGGGGGCCTCTGAAGAATCTGCAGGGCTTACCTAAGCGGAAAACTTTACTGACAGAGTGAATAAGTGCACGTATCTCCGTGTTATTGAGAAAGGCGCAGCAAGCGTGTTTCAACACCTTGACAAAGTTGTTTCCTAAACCTTGCAAATATATTAGGTGTCATCCAGCCCGCAGCTCTACAGATATCTGTTAGAGAGGCACCGCGTGCACACACCCAAGAGCATGCGAAGCTCCGAGTGGAGTGCGCACGCACTCCTGGGGGACACAGCTTGCCCTGGCTCTGGTAAGCGAGGGAGATGGCATCGACTATCCTGTGGGCCAACCTCTGTTTTGATACGGCACTTCCTTGCTGCCGACCACCATAACAGACGAAGAGCTGCTCAAATAATCTATAGCTCTGAGTGCGGACCACATCATTCGCAAAGCGCGAACTGGACAAAGTAATGAAAAGGGCTGGGTCTGCCTCCTCCATGGGCATCGCTTGCAGGCTCACTACCGGGTCTTTAACGGTGTGGTAGGAACCTTGGGCACATATCCCGGGCGGGGTCTCAGGACAACGTGAGAAAGAGCCAGTCCAAATTGCAGGCAGGAGTCACTGACCGAAAAATGCTTCCAGGTCCCCGACCCTCTTAATCGATGTTAACGTGACTAGCAGAGCTGTTTTCAGGGACAGAGATCTTAAAAATACTGAGTCAAGGTTCGAAGGGATCTTACGCAGGCTCGTAAGAACGAGGGCAAGATCCCAAGAGGGCATGAGAGGAGAATGAGATGGATTCATTCGCCTAGTGCCTCTGAGAAACCGGATGATGAGGTTATGCCTTCCAACGGTGCTTCCAGCCACAGCGTCATGATGAGCGGAGATGGCAGCCATGTAACCTTGAGTGTGGAGGGTGACAGACTGCTCTCCAACTTGTCTTTTATGAAGAAAGCACAATGCTGATCTGGTCTTCTCAGCAAGAGACGCACCATTCAGTGAATAGACTCCACTTTAGGGCGTAGGCATGCTTGAGGAGTGGGCTCTAGCCTGAGTGATTGTATTAACTACCAGAGTCGGTATGTTACCTAAGTCTTCCTTCCGTCTAAGGACCAGATGTGGAGGTTCCAAAGATCGGGGCGAGGGTGCCAGATGGTGCCCTGTCTCTAAAAGAGTAGGTCCTCTCTCAAAGGGATCTGCCAGGGGAGGGCCGCTACGAGGAGGGAGAGCTCTGACATCCATGTCCGGATGGGCCAGAGGGGTAAAACCTGTTCTTCATCCTCCCTGACCTTCCATAGTAACTGCGCGAGCAGGCTCACTGGGAGAACCACATATTTGCCCATACCCCAAGGTCAGCTGTGGGCCAGCGCATCTGTGCCGAGATAGCCCTTGGTCGTTGAAAAAAAAAAAAAAAAAACTGGCCATGAGCGTTCTAGGGGGAAGCAAACAGATCAATCCGCGCTTTCCCAAATTGCGCCCATATCAGCTGATCAGACTCGGGGTGAAGTCTTCATTCTCTGGGACTTAAAGGCTGCCGTGAGAGTGCATCGGCTGCACGGTTGAGCTCGACTGGAATGTGAATGGCGCACAGTGATTTAAGCCGCATATGACTCCAGAGGAGCAGACAGCGGGCAAGCTGAGACATGCGGCGAGAGCGAATACCCCCCCATGCTGTTGATCTGTGCTGTCCGTCCTGACCAGCACGTGCTGCTGCTCCAGCACCGGAAAAAAAAAAAAAAAAAACGTTGGATAGCGAGGAACACTGCCAACAACTCTAGGTGATTGATATGCCAATGCAACTGGGTCCCTTTCCACAGACCCGCAGCTGCATGCCTGCACCACACAGCCCCACAGCCCGTGTTGGAAGCATCTGTTGAACGACAACATGACTGGGTGCCTGTCTTAAAGGCACTCCGGCCTGTAGAAATAAGGGGATCGCTCCAAGGGCTGAGGGCGCGGCGACATAGCACAGTAACAGTGACTCGGTGTGTGCCCGCATGCCATGCGTGTCTGGGGACTCGATCGTGAAGCCAGTGCTGAAGTGGTCTCATATGGAGTAATTTGAGTGACGTAACAGTGGCTGTGGATGCCATATGCCCCGGGAGCCTCTGAAATAATTTCAGTGAGACCACTATTTTGCTGTCAAACTCTCTGAGACCGTTCAGCATTAGCTGAGTGCGCTCAAGAGAGGTGCACTGTCATGGTGACCGAGTCCAGCTCCAGCCCAAGAAAAGAGATTCTCTGCATGGGGGCGAGTTTGCTCTTTTCTCAGTTGACCTGAAGCCCAAACAGGTGGAGGTGTCAGAGCACCTTGTCTCTGTGCATAGTCAATTGCTCCCGAGAGTGGGCTAAAATCAGCCAGTCGTCAAAATAATTGAGTATGCGGATGCCCGCGAGCCGAAGGGGCGCTAAGGCATCTTCTGTGAGCTTGGTGAAGACCTGCGGAGACAGAGAGAATATGACTTTGTATTGCCAAGCTCGACTTTCGAATGCAAACCGCAGAAACTGACTGTGGCGACGAATAATGGAGACATGGAAGTACGCGTCCTTCAGGTCTATCCCTGCAAACCAATCCTGAGGATGAATGCACCGGAGGATGCGCTTCTGCGTGAGCATTCTGAACAGCAGCTTATGCAGACAGCGGTTCAAAACGCGCAGATCTAAGATTGGCCGTGACCCAACACTCTTTTTGGGCACGATGAAGTACGGCTGTAAAACCTGCTCTCCATCTCGGCTGGAAGGACCGGCTCGAGTGCATCCTTCTCCAGAAGGACAGCAATCTCCTCTCGCAAGACAGGGGCGGACAGGGGGCTGACCTTGGCGTAATACACACCCTTGAACTTGGGGGGCCGTTTTGCGAGTTGAATCGTGTAGCCCAGTCTGATTGTGCGTATGAGCCACTGCGAAGGGCTGGTCCGCGCTAACCTGGCAGGCAGAGCTTTCGCTAATGGACTCATCACTACAATCACTGACGTACCAGCAGTGAGGCAGCGCTGAGTGGGTGTGCTGATCCAGGAAGCGTGAGGGTCCCTTGGAAGAGCTGGAGGCGAGAGATTCACTCTCACCTCGCACTCAAGCTTCGGAGGGGGGGCTCGAGGGGTAGGAGAAAAGAGACCGTCCTCTCAGCGCCTGTGAGCCACTGGCGATATGCACTGAACCTGCGAGGTGGAAGGCATAGCGTCCCATACTGGCAGAGTTCAGGCTGTGACATCCGTGGAAGTGGAAAAGTGCTCTTTCATTGATGTTTGCGTGGCAGGGAAAAAAACGGTTGGAAATGGATCCTGGCCCTTCAGCGGGGAAAGAGCAAATTCCCTCTTCTCCGGATGCCCTGTCTCAGGTACGTTTTGCGGCCCCTTACTGGACCTAACAGCGGCCTGGGCAGGGCCCAGACTTTCAGACGACTGACTTTCTGAACAAAATCCCCATACGTGGATTAAATCCACTTATAGCATTGAAGTTCCCCATCCGAAGAGGAACTTCCTAAATGTTACATCAAACTTTTAAAATATAGCTTCAGATCTGCTAACAGAACCATCTCGACCTAATTTAAATCACAAAGTCAGTTTTCTTGTGGGCATTTATTTTCTCATTGCTCCTATTTGTCCCCCGGCTTTCACATACAACTTTGATGACTCATTTAATAAGCTCACTTTTTTAATGGACTGTTTTGTAACCGACAGACTCAGGAATCCATCCGGTTCACAAATGAAACATCTTCATTAGCGCTGTGATGTAAATTGGAGCCATCTCAGAAACACTGTCAGATACCGGTGTACATCTTAATTGGGGCTCTCCATATCATTAGAGCCAATGGCCACTTTTCTGGCAAGATTAATTGGGAGTCAAACACTTTGGCTTCATCTGCCTTAGCGGTTAAAGTGACTCCAGAGTTAACCTTTATTAAAAGATAGGAACGGTCGAGCTGGCAGTCGTGTAAAATCTCACTAAAAAAGAGGTCAAAAAGATGGCAGGCACCACTTTTTGTCCCATGTTTTTACAATGCTTTTAACACTTTTGTCAAAATCTTTTTTTTTTTTTTTTTCTCAGGGCATGCTACACTGCTCAGCATATATGAGTACAGCCCTCACAAAAATCTAATTTAAATGAATATTTTCTATAGAATGTTACACAAAATTACAGTTGTGCATTTACATTAACCAGTACCGTAGCCATACATCTGACAAACCAAATCTGGAGCTGATCTAACAAAATAGCTTACAATAATGATTCAAAAATTAGTGCCCCAAATGTATATGTCAGGGTAAAAAAAATAGTAAATAACATTTTCAAATATAGCAAAAATCAAGAGAATATATACAATTTTGTTGAAATGTTGTAGTTCGTAATTTTTATTTATGTATTAATTTGTTTTTGTAATATTTTGCAGGGATTTAAATGTATTAACCTTCATTTTCTAAATTTGTTCTGGGACTAAAATATTATTTGAATAAATATATTTATTTAATAAATCTGTTTTGTTCAAATGCATCGATACAAATGACAAATTCACTGAGAAATTTATAGAAACAATTATTCCTTTTCAAAACGGCGTGTACTCATATATGCTGAACACTGTATGTGAGGTGAACTACTGCGCAAGTTTACCATCTCGAAAAACCTACTACAATGTTTATAGTAAGCAATATAAGGTGTTGACAGTATTATGCAAGAAACCACACATATGCTTTGCATAAAAATAAAAGTTGTTGATGGTCTACACCTTCTAGTGTTAATTTCATATAAAAAGCCCAATAGTCCAGTAGGAACTTTGCCTAAAAGACTTTACTTCCACATTGTCAAGTCCAGCCTGAGAAATTGCATTTTGACAGCATTTATAAGGCAGTTAATGTCAGCTTAGAATGTTAATATAAAATTACCCAATTATATATATATTGTAACGTTCGCTTGCAGAACGTATTTTGGATATGTGTGTGCGTTCGTTTGTATGTGGGTGTGTCGTTTCATGCATGTGTTACAGGTACGAACGGCATTGGAGGATCCGCATTTCGTGCTGATGACGTTGGCCGCTGACGCTGGGTTTGCGCCACCAATCGCTGGTTGGCGTAGCGTTTAAAAGCCGAGCCCAAACTGCAATGGCGATCTCTCTCGCCACTTCTCGCTCTTATTCTTCCTGTGGGTCTCTGTGAGGACAGTCTCTCTTGCGAGGGCTAGTCTGAGAGAATGTGTTTTGCTTGTTTAATGCTCTTGTCTAAAGTTTGCGATTTAATAATGCTTGTGAAATTGTCCAGTTAACTGACATGTTTGAGTGATGCCTCGGAGAGGTGTAGGAGTGAGTAAGTCGCGCAATATACATATACAACACTCAGATTGATATTTTGTATTAGTTCATTAGGTTCAGGAGATTGTGCTGTTTTCTGTATGTTTTATTTTTAGTTAGAGCAGTTTAGTTAAGACGTTTGGTACGTTGAAGATGTTTCTTTTCATGCTTTTCTTTTCATATTTAGTTTAGTTTGGTGAAAACAGTTACTGAGTTTTGTTATATTTATTTCTTTGATTTAAGCACATTCAACTACTTCCTCTCCCCCCAGGTAATTTATTATTTAATCATTGTAAATATTTTTCTTTCACTGTATAATATATTTTCACTGGTTTCATTGGATGTATGGGCAATAAATAATTACAGTTATTATTTGGTTTTCAGTTTATTTCTTTCTCCATCTGCTTGTCACACACATTAAACTAATGTATGTTATGTCATCTACTCCTAGTTTAATATTAACATCTAAAAGGACGTAACATATAATTGGGGGCTCGTCCGGGATGTATTTAAATTATTTAAAATCTTAATTTAGTCCCTGATAATAGTTTTGTGTGTGTGTACTCGGATGGTGTAGAGAAAAAAGGAGAAAAACTGTGACAGTGAAATAGTATCATTTTCTCTCTTTGCAATTTTGGTCTTTTGTAAGTAAGTAGGCTATTTGTGAGAATTTAGACAATGAGTACTTTTGATTTAGAAACATTTGTTGCTAATCCGACATTGGAAGTTTTTGAGCGATGTAGGAAAGACGATTTGTTGCAGATAGGTAAACACTATCGCATTCCTGTCGTGAGGCAGTCTTTAAAGCGCCTTATTAAAGACGAGGTTTTAAAGCACTTGATTAAACACAAAATTTTTAATTTACCTGATGCGGATGGCGATAAGGCTGGTGCAGAGGCTGTAGAACACAGTCCTGGTAATTTTGTGGATGCGGAGAAGGAGACGGGTGAGTATGCCGAGGTGGAGACCGAGGCAAAAACAGGCTTGCCGCCCTTCCATCCATTTTCCCCGACTTCAATTGAGTCTGGGGGTGATGCGAGGCTAAAGGTCCGCCTGGCTCGCATGCAGATTGAAGCTCAAGAGCGAGCTGAGACGCGCCATGCCGAGATGAAGCTGCGCCTAGATATCCGTAAATTGGAAATCGACGTGGAGACACAGGTAAAACTAAGACAGCTCGAGTTAGACTCGATGAAGGTTGGTTCTGGCTGATCTGTGCAGTTAAATCCTGTAAGTCCTGCTGCTAATGATAATTCGGCAAGTTTTTTTGAGTGATGTTTCATCTAGTGCTTTTGATATTAGTAAGCATATTGCTTTAGTGCCTCACTTCAGAGAATCCAAAGTAGATTCCTATTTTGCTGTTCTTGAGCGTGTGGCTGCCGCACTTCATTGGCCTAAAGAAGTTTGGTGTCTTTTGCTACAGTGTAGATTAGTCGGAAAGGCACAGGAAGTTTGTTCTGCCATAACTTTGGAGGAGAGTTTGAAATATGATTCAGTTAAGAGTGCTGTTCTCCGTGCATATGAGTTAGTGCCTGAAGCGTATCGACAACGTTTTAGAAACCAAAAGAAAAATGCACAGCAAACATTCGCAGAATTTGCCCGTGACAAGGGAGTTCTTTTTGATAAATGGTTGGCTGCTAACAATGTGAGAGATTTTAATGCGCAGCAAAAATTGATGCTTTTGGAGGATTTAAAAAATCGCCTGCCTGAGAGAATTGTCACATATCTTAATGAACAGAAAGTCACGACTTTGTCACAAGCCGCAACTCTTGCGGATGAGTATGTGTTAACGCACAAGAGTGTGTTTTCTGTACCCCGACCTGACAAGACATTGAGTTCATTCACGGCTCAAAATTCCGCACGTCCAAAAAGTAGTTCAGAGATTAGAGAGTGTTTTTACTGCCACAAAATCGGACATTGAATTTCCGAATGTTTAGTGCTTAAACGAAAAAATCAGCGAGGGCAAATGAAACCAGCAGCTTTTGTGAAAACTTTGTCTGGACTTGACTCTAGTGAAAATGAAATTGACGCTGGCTTTAAGCCATTTTAAGCACTTCACTCGTTTTCAATTTCCGATGCACTTCATTTATCTGATCAGACTTACTGTGGATCCAACATTCTAGTTCAGGGAATTGAGATGGGTGTTTTAACGGTACCTTTGCATCGAATACATTTGCAGTGTGATTTGATTTCAGGTTTTATCAAAGTTGGTGTACGTCCTTCCTTTCCTCTCAAAGGTGTTGCGTTTATTCTCGGAAATGACTTGGCTTTTTTCATGAAAGTTTCATCTTTGCCTGAAGTGGTTGATAAACCTGATTGTTTTATCCCTGCTGATGACATTTCTAACACGTTTCCAGATGTATTTTCAGCAAATGTAGTCACTCGTGCCCAAAAACGCAGAATCGGAGAAGAAATAATATTATCTGATTCATTTTTGCCACCTTTGTTTACTGAGAAAAATTCTGTTTCGGTCGATTTTAAAAGTTTTAAAGGTGCTGAGAAAGAAACGCGCTTCGAAAATACTCCGCCCACACGTGCGCCCGAACGTGATCTTTTATCTGAACCTATTTCGCACGACCGAATCAAAAATGCACAACGAGATGATGAGTCCTTAACGAAATGTTTTTCTGCTGCTGACAAGGATTTTAAACAAACGAAAAATAACCTGAGTGTATACGTGATTGAGAATGGATTATTGTTGCGTAAATGGCGTCCTAACAGAGATGTAGAGAATGAATGGGAGGTTGTTTGTCAGATTGTTCTGCCTACAATTTATCGAGAACAAGTGCTAAATTTGCCCCACGATCACCCTTTATCTGGTCATTTAGGTGTGACAAAAACTTACAAGCGCATTCTTAAACATTTCTTCTGGCCTGGCTTAAAGAAAGATGTTGTTTCTCACTGTCGCACTTGTCATGTTTGTGAGGTCACTGGCAAACCAAATCAAAAGATTCCACCAGCACCACTTGTTACAATCCCTATTGTTGGCGAACCATTTGAGCACGTCATTTTGGATTGCGTTGGTCCTCTTCCAAAGACGAAAGCAGGTAATCAGTTTTTATTAACTATTATGTGCTCTGCAGCCCGCTTTCCCGAGGCCATCCCGCTTAGGGAAATTACTGCACCTGTTGTGATCAAAGCAATGATCAATTTTTTTACTACTTTTGGGTTACCAAAAATCGTACAAACAGATCAAGGTACGAATTTTCTGTCAAAAGTGTTCACGCAAGTTTTTACCTCATTAGGCATAAAGCATCGAACATCAAGTGCGTATCATCCTGAAAGTCAAGGAGCTATCGAACGTTTTCATCAAACACTAAAATCCATGTTGAGAAAATATTGCATGAGCTCTGAAAAAGACTGGGATGAAGGAATACCATTAATGTTGATTGCAATTCATGAATCTACTCAGGAGTCATTAGGTTTTTCTCCGGCAGATTTAACATTCGGCCACGTCTTTCGCGGGCCTCTTAAAGTGCAGAAAGATGGGATGTTAAATGAAAAATCAAAAGGAGTAAATATTTTGGATTTTGTTAGCCATTTTAGAGAACGTTTGCACAATGTATGCACTCTTGCACGTGAGTCACTGTCCGTAGCTCAGGACGACATGAATGTCCGTGACATTAAACCTGGTGATGATGTTTAAGTACTGCTACCGGTACCCGGTTCAGCGTTGTCCGCTCGTTTTTCTGGCCCCTGTAAGGTGTCAACAAAACTGAGTGAAACTGACTTTGTGATAAATACACCTGATCGAAAAAGAAAATTTCACACCTGTCACATTAACATGCTCAAGTTGTATTACCCTAGGAAAGTGTCTGGTAATTTCGAAAAAGGAACAACTTGCTGCTGTTTCCTCTGAACCCTTAGTTGCTGCTGTCACTGCTGTGTGTGACTCTGCTGATGTGAGTGAGCTGCCTTCTCTGGGTGAGTGTCACAATGATGATGATGACTTTACGTTTCGTAATGACTTGACGATGTGTGGTAGACTTTTGAATTCGGAGATTCTTGATAATTTGCCAGATTATTTTAATACTTTGTCAGAAACACAGAGACGTGATTTGATCAAACTGTTGCGAGAGTATCCGATGCTGTTTAGTGATGTGCCGACTCAAACTAACGTGCTACAGCATGATATTCAAGTGACATGCGATCATCCTATTAAGCAACATGCTTACAGAATAAATACTGTAAAACGTTCTGTGATGAAAGACGAAGTTGATTATCTGTTAAAAAATAATCTAGCAGAATTTAGTCATAGTCCCTGGAGCTCTCCGTGTCTGCTTGTGCCAAAAGCTGATGGTACATTCCGTTTTTGCACGGATTATCGTAAGGTGAATTCCGTAACAGTGCCAGATAGTTATCCATTGCCCAGAATGGAAGACTGTATTGACAATTTGGGTTCAACGAAATTTGTCACGAAGTTAGATATTCTCAAAGGATTTTGGCAAATACCATTATCGCCGCGAGCTGCGCAAATTTCAGCATTCGTTACACCGGAAAACTTCCTACAATACAAAGTAATGGCTTTCGGGTTACGAAACGCTCCCGCAACTTTCCAGCGCCCCGTAAACATTGTATTGTCTGGAGTTCCAAATTGTCATGCATACCTCGATGATTTAGTAATTTATTCCTGTGACTGGGATGAGCATTTGTCTGCACTTCGTACTGTTTTTAAACGGTTATCTGACGCTTTGTTGACTAATAATTTAGCCAAGTGTGAATTTGGGAAAGCAACAATTACCTATTTGGGCAAAGAAGTAGCTCAAGGTCAAGTTCGTCCTGTGAGTGCCAAAGTGACAGCTATAGCTGAGTTTTCTATTCCTACAACGAGACGCGAGTTGCGCCGCTTGTTAGGAATGGCTGGTTATTACAGGAGTTTCTGTCGTAATTTCTCGACTGTTGTTTGTCCCTTGACTAGCTTGTTGAGTCTAAAAGCTGATTTTGTATGGTCTGATGCATGCCAACAGGCTTTTGAGAGTATTAAGTTGTTGCTTACTTGTGCACCTGTTCTTGCTGCACCTGACTTCTCACGTCCATTTAAAATAGAAGTTGATGCCAGTTCTTTGGGTGCTGGCGCTGTGCTTGTCCAAGAAGATGATGTTGGCTTTGCTCACCCAATCTGTTACTTTTCACGTAAGTTTAATAGACACCAACGTAATTATTCCACCATTGAGAAGGAAGCTTTTGTTTTTATTTTAGCGTTGCAGTTCTTTGAGGTTTACTTGGGTTCATCAGTTTTACCTGTTACAGTATACACTGACCACAATCCTCTAGTGTTTCTGTCTAGAATGTACAATCACAATCAACGCCTTATGCGTTGGTCGTTGATTGTACAAAATTTTAACTTAACATAAAGCATAAGAAAGGATCTGAAAATGTCATTGCTGACACTTTGTCTAGAGCTTAATGTTGCTTTATGTTTAGTCTTAAGAGGGTGAGTGTAACGTTCGCTTGCAGAACGTATTTTGGATAAGTGTGTGCGTTCGTTTGTATGTGGGTGTGTCGTTTCATGCATGTGTTACAGGTACGAACGGCATTGGAGGATCCGCATTTCGTGCTGATGACGTTGGCCACTGACGCTGGGTTTGCGCCACCAATCGCTGGTTGGCGTAGCGTTTAAAAGCCGAGCCCAAACTGCAATGGCGATCTCTCTCTCTCTCTTTCCTTCTCGCCACTTCTCGCTCTTATTCTTCCTGTGGGTCTCTGTGAGGACAGTCTCTCTTGCGAGGGCTAGTCTGAGAGAATGTGTTTTGATTGTTTAATGCTCTTGTCTAAAGTTTGCGATTTAATAATGCTTGTGAAATTGTCTAGTTAACTAACATGTTTGAGTGATGCCTCGGAGAGGTGTAGGAGTGAGTAAGTCGCGCGATATACATATACAACACTCAGATTGATATTTTGTATTAGTTCATTAGGTTCAGGAGAATGTGCTGTTTTCTGTATGTTTTATTTTTAGTTAGAGCAGTTTAGTTAAGACGTTTGGTACGTTGAAGATGTTTCTTTTCATGCTTTTCTTTTCATATTTAGTTTAGTTTGGTGAAAACAGTTACTGAGTTTTGTTATATTTATTTCTTTGATTTAAGCACATTCAACTACTTCCTCTCCCCCCAGGTAATTCATTATTTAATCATTGCAAATATTTTTCTTTCACTGTATAATATATTTTCACTGGTTTCATTGGATGTATGAGCAATAAATAACTGCAGTGATTATTTGGTTTTCAGTTTATTTCTTTCTCCATCCACTTGTCACACACATTAAACTAATGTATGTTATGTCATCTACTCCTAGTTTAATATTAACATCTAAAAGGACGTAACAATATATATAGTTGAAGTTGAAATATACAGTTGAAGTCAGAATTATTAGCCCCTTTTGATTTATTTTCTTTTTTTAATATTTCCCAAATGATGTTTAACCGAGCAAGGACATTTTCAAAGTATGTCTGATAATATTTTTTCTTCTGAAGAAAGTCTTTTTTTTTATTTCAGCTAGAATAAAAGCATTTTTTTAAACTAATTTGGGACAAAAATATTAGCCCCTTTAAGCTATTTTTTTTCGATAGTCTACAGAACAAACAATCTTTATACAATAACTTGCCTAATTACCCCAACCTGCCTAGTTCACCTTATTAACCTAGTTAAGCCTTTAAATGTCACTTTAAGCTATATAGAAGTGTCTTGAAAAATATCAAGTAAAATATTATTTACTGTCATCATGACAGATTAAATAAATCAGTTATAAGAAATAGGTTTCTAAAACTATTATGCTTAAAAATGTGCTGAAATAATCTTCCCTCCATTAAACAGAAATTGGGGGGAAAAAGTCAGGGGGGCTAATAATTCTGACTTCAACTGTATACTGTATATATATATATATATATATATATATATATATATATATATATATATATATATATATATATATATATTGCAAAAAGACTGAATCATCATCACAAACACTGTTTTAACATTGTTGTGTAATCTATGTGATTAAAAATTTAAATAAAGATAAAAGCAGGACGGTTCTGAACATTTATCAGACACTTGTGGCATTGAGTATTTATTAAATAGTTATTTAATATTAATTTATTAAAAACTTAAATAGTAGGCATGGTGAGTAAATTAGGGTTGTTGCATACAACAGAACAGTTAATTAAAATTAAATCCAATAAATAATAAATCATCAAAAAAAAAAAAGAAAGAAAAGAAAAGAAAAAAGAAAAATCTGAATGTCCCTATGTGGAAAATACATAAATATATGGGTGTAAGGACCCTTAAAAACTGTGCCTTTATAAACAAATAGAACTATATATATTTTCCTATTACTTTTTCTCTCGTTCAGAAGAGAGGTAGGCTGCATCTCTGATGTTCATGCTGCTTTTTTATATGAATTTAACATGATTATTTTATCATTTCATGGTCAAAAATAAAATGAAACAAAGGGAAACAATCAATTAAAATGAAACAAATTTCTCAAACTCATGTTTCTGTTGCTAGGAAGTCATACTGTATATACAAAACATGTGCACTCTCACATGTTTATTTATTTATTTATTTTATTTATTCATTCACTTATCCAGCATATGTTTTACACAGCAGATGCCCTTCGAGGCACAACCTAACATTGGGAAACACCCATGCATACTTTTTCACACACATACACTATGGCCAATTTAGCTTATTCAATTCACCTGTACTGCCTTTCTTTGAACTCTGAGGGAGACCGGAGCACCCGGAGGAAACCCATGCAAACACGGGAAGGAAATATAAACATTCGGGGAGCAGTAAAATTTACAATTTTAACTTACACATGGTTTCAACAACAAGATGCATTTTGACCTGTTTGTAATTTGTCTGGAATACATCTCAGATCACCTTCTAAATTGGTTTGAGTGATGTCAGATCCACTTTTTTCCACCATTTGCATCTGTCCATTTCACGATCAGATATATATGTCATCAGACAAAATAAATAAATAAAAACAAAATTATAAATAATGAAGTGACCAGATGTACATAGCCCTTCTTAACCAACACCTTTATGAAAATGTTATTGATCACTTTTTTTTTTTTTTTTTAAAGGCATCATGTGGTAGTGTCACAATGGCTCCTGTTTCTTTATCTGTATCAGGTCAAAGTGTTCCCAGAGTTAACCTTTAATAAAAAGACCAGCCAGGCAAGTGGCCAAAATGTAAAAACTCATCTAGAAGAGGTCAAAAAGACAACAGGCAACTGTATTTGCCTCGTTCGCTCAGAGGCAGTCATTTTGTTGTAGGCGTGGTGCTTTTGTGAATTTCCCAGCAGCTTCCCTACAGTTAAATGAGTAGGCGGCCTTGTTGGATCATGGATACTTCACTTGACAGCATGTCTGGAGGGGTGAGCACGGGTTGTGCTCTTCAAGTCACTTTAATTATGGCACAGCGACAGACCCGGCAGCCTTTAAGGGATAGCAAACTTCACATCACAAACTAGATAAATGATAGATTACCACAAAAGTGAAAACTTGTGAATCATCTCAAGTTGAGGACTATGACTCAGAGAACATAAATGTCAGCTACTCTGAGTTCACAAGTTGAAGGACTCGTGCATGAAGATACATAAAGCAGACAACACAAGAAAAATAATTAACATAACAGCTGATGTGACTCTGTAAGTGTGAAATTGGAGGTTGTGTGAAGATCATTTGCATCACATTCAAGGTAATCATTATTGCAATATACTGTATGAAAACACACTTTACCCAGGCTTACCTAAGCTGCCATTGTAGCTTATTCATACAGTAGGTACAGACAATAATGATTACCTTAAATTACTGCTTATCTCTGTATTGATGGATTTTCCACTGTTACCGGTTTGTACGGTAGCTCAACACATTACAAACTTGAGACTCCTGGGACGTATTTTGCTCTCTCCAGAAATGTATATAGGGGTACATAATTAGAATGAGCCTGGGTTGGATTTCCAAATGTGCTTTTACTGGTGTTTCATTGCAGACAGTACAACACATAGTATTTATTGTGTTCCTCATGATTTTTATTGTTTATTTATTTATTTATTTTTTTACACTAAAGCATTTATCACTTTGTAATGTGGTAATTCTTTTTCACAACAATTTAAAAAGTCATTTAGGGACTGAAGACACCAAGTGGTTAAGTGTTTCAGGTGGAGTTTTGTCCCATTTTGTTTTTGTCCCATTCTTCCTGCAAACAAGTCTTAAGGTTGGCATCAGTACAGGCTCTTCATTGTTGCATTTTGTGCTTCATAATGTGCCACATATTCTTTATTGGAGATAGGTCAGGACTGCAGACAGGCCAGTCAAGTACATGTACCCTCTTCCTTCGCAGCCAGGATTTTGTAATGTGTGCAAAATGTGGTTTTACATTGTCTTGTTGAAATATGCATGGGTGTCCCTGGAAAATATGTTTTTGAAGGCAGCATACTGTGCTCCAAAATCTCTATGCACTGTTCTACATTATTGGTGCCATCACAGAAGTGCAACTTACCACTGACACAACCCCATACCATGACAAACCTTGGCTTTTAGACTTATTGCTGATAATAGTCTGGATGATCCTTTTCTTCTTTGGTCCAGAGCACATGGCGTATATTTCTCCTCCCTAAAATACTGATTGATCTGACCACAGTACACATTTTCACTATGTGGTGGTTCATCCCAGATGCCTCAGAGCCCAGAGAAGTTAACAACACTTCTGGATACTGTTAACATAAGGCTTCTTTTTGGCACATTATAGATTTAACTAGCATTTGTGGATGTAACTACATATTGTGTTAGTTAACAAAGGTTTGGCAAAGTAGTCCTGAGCCCGTGTGTTGATATTACTTATAGATAAATGACGATTCTTGATGGAGTGCCACCTGAGGGATTGGAGATCACGATTGTTCAGCTTAGGCTTGCGCCCCTGTCTTTAATGTCTCAACATGTTTCCAGATGCCTTGAATATTTTTAATCATGTTATGCACTGTTAAAGGTGAAATATCCAAATGTCTTCATATCTTTCTTTGAGGAACATTGTTTTAACCATTTCAATAATTTTCTCACGTATTTGTTGGTAAACTTGTGATCCTCTACCCATCTTTGCTCCTAAATGACTAAGCTTTTCTTGGATTCTGCTTTTATACCAAATCAACATTGCAATTGCATGTTGACATCACCTGTTTCATACCACATTATTATTTAATGCATTCACCTGATTACCTGATTACAAAATTGCTCCTGTCTCAACTTTTTGTGGAATGTGTTGGAGGTCACTTGTGGGGGAAATTGGAGCACCCGAAGGAAACCCATGCGATTACAAGGAGAACATGCAAACTCCACGCAGAAATGCCAACAAATACGCTGGCATCCAGCTCTCTGCAACTCTCTGATCTGGTCGCCCATTAAGCAGGGCTGCGCCCGGTCAGTACCTGGATGGGAGACCACATGGGAAAGCTAGGTTGCTGCCGGTGGTGTTAGTGAGGTCAGCAGGGGGCGCCCAACCTGTGGTCCTAATGCCCCAGTATAGTGACGGGGATTCTTTACTGCTCAGGGAGCGCCATCTTTCAGATGAGACATTAATCCGAGGTCCTGACTCTCTGTGGTCATTAAAAATCTCAGGATGTCCTTCAAAAAAAAAGAGTACCAGCCTCTGTTCATCATGGCCTCCTAACCCTCCCCATATCATAATAGGCTTCATCACCCTGTCTCCTCTCCACCAATCAGCTGGTGTGTGGTGTGGTCTGGCTCAAAATGGCTGCTGTCTCTTCATCCAGGTGGATGCTGCAAAATTGTGGTGGATGAGGAGATGAGGTGGTGGATGATGAAAAAAAATATATAAATGAAAAATTCAGGTAGTCCTCTTAATATTTAAGAATATATAGTTAAACACAACCTACTTTATCATTTTTTATAGCAGATGAAGAAAATATAGAACATATATTTTAAATTAAACAAAATATAAAAGCAACACTTTTGTTTATGCTCTCATCATGGCCATTTCATGAGCTGAACTCAAATATTTAAAACATTTTCTGCATACACAAAAGGCCTATTTCTTCTGAATGTTGTTACCACGTGTGTCTAATTTATGATTATTGCACAGGTACGCCTTAGGTTGTCCACAATAATTGACCACTCCAACTTGTGCAGTTGTATTGTATTGGTAGGGTCAGAAAATCAGTCTGTATCTGGTGTGATTTGCCTCAGGCAGTGCAACAAATCACCTCAACATAGGGCCTGTTTACACTTGGTCACTTTTTTTTCTGATTGGATAGCAATCTGATTTGTGAAAACAGTTCCACTAGCTGGTGTTTTAAAATAACCTTCATATAAAAAGAAGAAGAAAAATGTACCTCAGGCTTATAAAGGTGCCTGAAAATGAAACACCACCATATAAAAGGTACAAACCATTTTAAACCATTCTTGTAACCACTCACACTCTGGCATATCTAACAACATTAGGAACATATAAAAGATTGTTGGCCTTCACATTTATAAAATGCTGTTGTCTGCACTCAGATGACATGGATTTCTATGGTAACCCCATGTGACACTTTTGCAAAATCTTCAAGCACTAAAGACAACCCAAAAGGTTCACAGAAGTTATTTGTGATCACAGGAGACAACCATAACTTAAAAATAATAATAATAATAATAATAATAATAATAAAATAATACAACAAAGGGTGGAGTTATTTAAAGAATTAAACATGGTGAATAGCACATTCTGAATGCAGAGGTCCCTAACAGATATACTTTGCTGAAAACTGCACCCTTGACCTACCATCAATGAATCACCTCAAAGTGTGCCTGCCTTAGCTTCGAGTATGTGATGAATTGCATTGATAGCATTCATTTGCAGTTGGTTTATAAAATGAAGCCTTTCTGAAAGCAATACCTACATTCTGAGATTCCATGAAGCAGAACCTTTGTGTGTATAATTAATCATGGTGCAGATATACTGCAGACACCAAAAGAAGTAACCATGGAAACCTGGTGACAAAGCAGTGTGTGGATGGTATAGGTATAGACTGTGGTGATGTTTTTTTTTTATTTATTTTTTTTTTTATGTGCAACTTGGAAGACATGTCTGGGTCTAGATTTGAGTACCTGCTATACTATCCTTGCAATTTAAAGTGCATCCATTTTAGATCTGCTGTTGCTACTACACCTTTAAGTTGTTTGTCCCATGTTATGCCAGTAAATTAGTTGGCTCCGGAACCTTAAGCAGCTGACTTATTGCCTCAATATCCTAACAGACAGTTACTTTGTGCACAAAGGCACTTCACAAAACTGATTTCAGATAGAAGCAGCATAATGATAAGTCAAAACTTAAAGAAAAGACTATTTATATGGAATATTATATAGACTATTTATATGGAATATAACCCTCCAGTATTATTAAAAAAATGCTTTGTATTTGCCCTGGTGGTCCCCCATGCACAGTCAAAATCTCATCAACTCCCCAAGCCATGAACTCTACAGGACTCCTACACTTACCGGTTAATTTAATAGGTACACCTTACTAGTACTAGGTTGGACCACCCTTTGCCTTTAGAACTGCTTTAATCTTCGTGGCATAGATTCATCAAGGTACTGGAACTATTCCTCAGAGATTTTGAACCATATTGATATGATAGCATCACACAATTTCTGCAGATTTGTTGGCTGCACATCCATTATACACATCTCTCGTTCCCCCATGTCCCAAAGGTGACTGTGGATGCCATTTGAGTACAGTGAACTTATTGTCATGTTCAAGAAACCACCTTGAGATGACTTTATGACATGGTACATTATCTTGCTGGAAGTAGCCATCAGAAGATGGATACACTGTGGTAGTAAAGGTATGAAAATATCTCCCACATCATTACACCACCACCAGCCTGAACCATTGATACAAGCCAGGAGGGATCCATGCTTTCATGTCTGATGCCAAATCCTGACCCTACCATACGGTGCAACAGAAATCAAGACTCATAAGACCAGGCAACGTTTTTCCAACCTTTCATTGTAAAGTTTTGGTGAGTCTGTGTGAACTGTACCCTCCTGTTCTTAGCTGACAGGAGAGGCACCTGCTGTGGTCTTCTGCTGCTGAAGCCCATTCGCTTCAAGGTTTGATGTGTTATGTGTTTTGAGATGCTCTTCTGTATACCTCAGTTGTAACGAGTGGTTATTTGAGTTACTATTGCCCTTCTATCAGCTTAAACCAGTCTGGCAATTTTTCTCTGACCTCTGGCATCAACAAGGAATTTGCACTTACACAGGGCACTTAGTGTATTTGTGCCCTGTGGTATCTACTATCAATATATTCTTAGCAGACTGTCAAATTCTTTATATTATGAAGTACAGACAAATGCATTGAGGTCTGGGGAATTTTGAGGCAAAGACAACACACTGAACTTTTCCTTATGTCCTTCTAACCAACATTTATCAAAACCAAATTGTTTGCTCCACAGTTTACCCTGATGCTATTACTTCTCCCAAGTGAATGACACCTGTAAATATAGCTGTCCAATGTGACGTAACCTACACGTCTCAAATTGAAGATTTCACTTCAATTCTGCTTAAACACACACTTCTAATTTTCAAGTAACTCCTAACACATTGATTAACTGTTTTAGGTTTGTTTCGTTGTGCAGGAGCAGGGTTGGAAACCTCTGGCATAGACTAATTTGAGACTAAGATCATAGACTAAGATCTGAGAATCATAATTTTTACATTTTAGTTTTCCCTGCTCCATATTTTCATTGATATGCAGATGTCCCTATCTTGAGACTTGAAAAATGTACTGTACCAAACCCATTGATCAAAGGTGCGTCCAAAATATGTATTTTTAACATCGTTGTCTGTGCCAGAATCAAATTTAATTATGTATTTTTATGTTGTCCTAAACAAATTTTTATTCAAAATGTATTTAAAAAAATGTAATCTAAACGAAACATCTTGTATAATATATTTGTTAGAATTAGGGTTTCTATTTTACTCATTATATTAATTTGTATGTCAAATTCATGAACTTGTTTTGCGTGAACTATTCATGAACAGCAATAGTTATACCGATTTATAAATCTGGCGATAAGGATGTTGCTTGTAACTATAGGCCTATTGCCATTCTACCTGTAGTGTCAAAAGTGCTAGAGAAAATTGTTGCAGAACAATTAATGGAGCATTTACACTCTAAACAGTTGCTTTATCCACAGCAGTTTGGTTTTAGAGAGAATATTCCACAGAAACAGCAAATTGTTATCTGCTTGAAAAAATAAAAGGGTCTTTGGATAAAGGTGTGGTTGGGGCAGTTCCTGGACCTAAAGAAAGCCTTTGACACGGTTAATTACAGTATCTTGCTAAATAAATTAAGAGAGTTCAAAATGTCATCAGAAGCCTTACAGTGGTTTGGGTCTTATTTGGGTGGGAGACAGCAATGTGTGAGGGTCAATGGGGTAAAGTCATCTGTGCGTTCAAACAATATTGGAGTACCTCAAGGGTCTATCCTTGGCCCACTGTTGTTCACAATGTACAAAAACGATCTTCCAGAATGCTGCCCAGGGGTTAACTGCCAGTTATATGCAGATGACACGGTCATCTATGTGTCAGCTAAAACACCTTGCCGGGCAGGTGAGCAACTGACCCAGGCTTTACAACACATTTCAAGATGGCTTGAACTGTCTCATTTAACGTTAAATGTCAAGAAAACAGTTTCTATGTGTTTTTCTATACGAAATAGGCCTGAACGGGATACATTTGAGGTGCTGGTAAAAAATAAAGTAATTAAAGAGGTGAATGAGTTTAAGTATCTTGGCATAACTCTAGACATTATTTTAAAATTTGATAGTCATGTTAAAAATTTAAGTAAGAAAGTTAAGCCAAGTCTAAACTGTTTTCGTTTTATTAGAAGGTTTTTAACATATCACACTGCAAAATTATACATGCACACAATGGTATTCTCTCACTTGACGTATTGCATTACATCTTGGTCACAAGCCTCTTTAACTACATTGAAGCCTATTGACTCAATCTATAAACAAGCAGTTAAAATTATGGACTTAAAGCCTATGCGATGGCATCATTGTGATGTTTTATGTAAACATAACCTGTTTAATTTTGATAGTTTTATTCAATTTAGTTATCTTAAATTGGTTTTTAAATGTTTAAATAATCATGTTCCAATCCTGTTTTCTAAGCTAATCAATCGGCGTCAAACCTCCCACAGAGTTACACGGGCAACTGCTAACGGTGACTGTCTTGTGCCAAAGTGTAAGACCTCGTTTGGTCAATCTGTCTTCTCTGTAAAGGGAGCCAAACTGTGGAATGATTTGCCGGTTAGCTTAAAATCAGAAAGTAAATATTTTTAGTAGGGCTCTTAAAAAGTGGTTTAAAACAATACAGCAGTGTTTGCACAAATAGTCTACTGTTAGTTGGTTGGATCATGTCGCCTTTGCTTTTGCCTGCAGTAATTTTATGTAAAGAATTGTAATGTTGCGTATGTTTTATTATATTTCTATTTTGTCAATTTTAAGCCTCCTGTGGTCAGGTGTTGAAAATTAGCAAGTTTGCTAAAACACTTAAACAAATGCATTTGGTTGTCCAGTGTAATTGTGATGTCCATGTCAAATAAATAAACAAATAAATAAAATAAAGTTACTACAGACAATACAATAAGTTACTTCTAGCCAGTTTTCAAATATTCATATATATGTTGAAATATGTCATCCAGATTCTGAAGTTGATTTGCAGGTTGTATAGATGTTGTACAGATAATGGATGCAGCAATTAACCGATTTCATTATTAACTATCATTAATAAATCACAATTAAGAATACATATCCTGTTCTGAAGAGTTTTTTTTTTTTTTTTTCTTAAAGAGAGCTAGAACAAGGCTGAACTTAGACTGTCAATGAAAATGTAATTAAGTTTAAGAATTGCACAAAAATAAACTAGTACTCAAATACACAGATTGCAGACTACATGTGTATAGTCATTCATTACTGTTCAATTAAGAACCAGTCTAGTTTTTAGCTATTCTTAGACATCGATTATACTTCAAAAACAGCTCAAAATTAGTTTTGCTTTTGCCAAACCGTCTATGCTTAGATGTCTATTAGATGTCTACTAGACTTCTTTAAAACACAACAAATGCTTGCTGAGAAACGGGCTGAGTGTTGGTAATTGGGGAACCTGGATATTGTGCATTAGAAGCAGGGGTGGACTTAAGCAATAAGCAGTGTAAGCAGACCCGGAGAAATAAGGGGCCCCAACAAATGCCAAGAAGCCCATATTAATCATCCTATTGTCATGGTAACACAAGGAAGGTTATCTTTTCAGGGTATTTATTAAAGCAATGCAGAGAGATGAAGCAGGTACAGTAAGTGGTGTTGAAGCATGAGAGCGATCGCATAAACAGTTTACAAGGTAAACATCAAGGGCCCTATCATACACCCGGCGCAGTGTGGCGCAAGGCGCGGCGCAATAGACTTTTGGTAGCTTCAGCTTGGCGGAAGAGTCGTTTTGAGGCATTGCGCTACGCTGTTTAAATAGCAAATGCATTAGCACTCATTTGTGCGCCCATAGGCGTTCTGGTCTAAAAAGGAAGGCGTCCTGAGGCGGACCGCTGGCGCGTTGCTATTTTGAGAAACTATAATAGATTTTTCATTAGACAAAAACTCTAAACTCGGTCTAAACTCCGACGCAGAGTTGCGCCTCGCTTACGCATTGCTTAATACGCACAAGAGAGCAATAGGCAAATATCTTTACATATGAAAAAAACTAAATATTAAGGATATATATATATATATATATATATATATATATATATATATATATATATATATATATAGGATATAATAAGAATAGATATAGGATATAAATATAAAGGATTAAAATATGACAAAACATATTATTTTCTAGCCTATATAAATATGAAAAATCACTGCTTTTATGTCTTCTTCATCTCGGGAGGCTTTTTCAGTTCATTCATAACAATTTGCTTTAGTATAATGTTATTATTTTTAGTAGTATTATTTATTATATCCATATTTATATTTGTTTTATTAAAAACAAGCTTAGATTTGCCCACCTGTCAGGTTTTAGACCATATGGGGCACAGCATGTGTTTTAGGATATAACTTAGGTTTTTGAGCACATTTTGTTATTATTATTCATTTATTCGTTTGCTGGAAATTAGAACTGAATTTAGAAATAGTTTTGAAACGAATATTTGCGCTTAACAAACAAAATTATTTATTTATAGACTAATTGATGTCTGTGCGTAAAGGTTTCCCTATCCAAGAGCGAATGTGAAAGTAGTTCCATTATCTCTCATTCTCACGCAGTAGGTGCTCTGTTTAACAGTTTTCTGTTAAAAAAACTGTTAACTGTTCACAGTTTGCTTGTGAAATGCAAATTTTTTCCACTTAGACTTACTTTGCGTCCTGTAAATAGCGAATGCGCTCTTAGCGCGACGCAGCTGACTCTTAAAGGGAATGGGAGATGAGACTCTAATTGGTTTATTCTCAAAACACACCTATAACTCATTAAGAAGATAAACTCAACCCTTTTAGACCATGCGCGTGGCGCAAGGCAGATTTCCCATCCTTAAATTGGCAAAAACGTGTCCTGACACGCCCTTAAAGCGTTTGCGTCCTGCATTTTGCGCTCTGCGCGTGGATCGTCAAAATAGAGCCCCAAGTCTTCAGTCAACCACTAGAATAGCTTAGTCACTTCCCTTATTTGTTTCACATGCATCAACTGGTCAAGAGAGACATCCACGGAAGAAGGCGAGTAGGAGAGGGAGAGAAGATAAGGTGAACCATCCGACAAGTGAATGTGGGAGGTAAGTTTATATAGTGCATTGGTGATTGCGGGTGCAGGTGATCAGTATTCTAGTGATTGCTCATGGGAGAGGTAAGAGGTGGATGGAGAGGGAGAATGGCGATTTGAGCAGCAGAAATGAACCGGGGTTGTGACACCTATAGCATTTTTTTATAATTGCTCCATATATGTTGTAAAATCTGTCTATAATCACTAAGATTTCAACGTTATAAATTGTTTTCTAAACTGGGGGGGCCCATGAATAGTGGAACATTCCTTCCCTTATTGCACATGCAGATATTAAAATCTAATCGCAAATCACAATTATGGCTAATTAACTGTACATGGTTTGTGAGCTTGTTTTTTTTTTTCTTTTTTTTCTGTATTTTATTTTTCATTAAGAAGGTTCCACTTAAAATATACTTTTAACATGCAGTTTATTTGTAAAATAAAACCCTGAAAAACAAATATAGAGAAAGAGAGTGTTTTGAGTTTTAATGCTAGGGCTCCATACCTGGAGTTGCTTAGGGCCCCTAAATCACTAAGCTCACCCCTGTTTACCAGAGTGTACAGTATCAGATATGGGCTGCATCTGACCAATAGTTGACCTGCAAAAATAAAATAAAAGTAATAATTAAAATAATTAAATGTTACTTTGTTTACCACAGGCTGATCAATATTTGAAAACAAGCTAATTCCTTCCCTGCAAGAAATAATGTACCAATACAAAATGAAAAAACATACGCTTCCCTTTGTCTGTTTTATCAAATTGAATAAATCAGTTGCTTTAAAAAAGTCTTCTGTTCAGTCTTCTATGATAAGAAACGGTATAGCATGTACTTTGAAACTTCTACCACAGTCTTAAGTACTGGCTCCCCTGCTGTTTTATCAAAGTCTGTGCTTATTGGAGGTTTTACATTTATATAATTGGCCTCTTAGGCTATGAAGTTCTAAAATATATGTTTGCAGTATTCATTAGAGATCCATATAATCTACAGACGGTTCTTTGCAGTGTAATCTAGTTTGGTTCTTGCTAAGGCTGAACACAAGGGTAAATCTAGCAGATACTACAAGCAACAGGCAATTATGGTTAGTGCTTTGAGAGAAAATAATTCACAAGTGAAATGACTGTTGAGAATAGTGGGACAGGGAGTTTTGTTTCAGATTCAAGGGGCTTAGTACAAATAATATGTCAATTAGGTTGTCTGACATAGTTTTATTGAACGGTGAGCTGAACTCGTTAAACAGTTTTCTGAGATATGACTCCTCGGTGCTACAGTGACAAAGCACCAGGTGAATGTCAAGAACAATTGAGTTATTTGTGGTGTGAATGTGCATGACATTGTATGTAATTGCATGTGCATTGCTTTGAACTTTGAAATGCACTTGTGTCATATTATTTGTGATGGTCTCCAGAGTTCAGATGATTGATTGATTGATTGATTGATTGATTGATTGATTGATTGATTGATTGATTGATTGATTGATTGATTGATTGATGGATGGATGGATGGATGGATGGATGGATGGATGGATGGATGGATGGATGGATGGATGGATGGATGGATTCATTCATTCATTCATTCATTCATTCATTCATTCATTCATTCATTCATTCATTGTCTTGGTCTTATTTCATTTTCTACATAATTTGCCATCTTCTCTTAGTCTCCAACTAAAGGATATAAAAACGAATAATTTTATTTTTAAAATATTAAAGTGCGTTGTTACACAATTTTGAACAGACATTTTTTTTCCCATCTCAGTTATCAGTTATAATTGGTTAAGTAAATAATTCATGATTTTTTTCATTAGGTGATTTGCCACCTAGTGGCATTTTGTAATTTCTTATTTATATATCAGTGTATGATTAATGTTTCTGTTTAAATAAAAAGAGAATCAACAAGATGAACATAGAAGTGGTGTCAATCAGAGGTGGACAGAGTCAATTACAAGTAAAAGGTACTGTTGTTGCTTTTTTAAGTGTAGACTTTTTGCATGTTTATTATTATAATTATTATAATAATAATAATTATTATTATTATTATTATTATTATTACATTTATTTATAATGTTTTTTAATATATTTTTATAAAAGATTTTCAAATGGTACAAACAACAAAGACAATCAGACAAACAAACAAATCATCCACAAGCACTGCAAATTAAATAAACATTTACAAATGTAAGTTTAAAAATGAAACATAACAGTAATTAAACATTTAAATATAATCAAAACAAAACGGAAGAAGCCAGAATTATATATAAAAAAAAAAAAATCAAGGTTTATGTAGAAAGGTTCCCCAAAGTCTCCTGAAAATGTTCTGTTTGTGGTTGAGGTCATACATTAATTTTTCCAAAGGAAGAAAGACAACTGAGAAATGCACATGGAAATAGTTGGAATTTGAGAAGTAGACCATTTTAGTAATATACATTTCTTACCTAGAAATGTAAAAGAGTTGTAAACAGAGGTTTGAGCTCCGAGTCAGGTCTTCAGGAATGTCATTCAACAAAATAAAAGTGAGGGGGAGAAAACAAAACGTTTTCCAATTATTTTCTGGACTGCAAAATGAACACCTCTCCAAATTTAAAATTTTTTAAATTGTTTTTAAGGTTTGAACTGTTCAATTATTTTTTTCTAAATGCCGCTTGTTTTAGCCAACACAATTTATATATATTTAATTTAGGCATTATAAGGTTCTATCTGTGTTTTGAATGAATTTGAGATTTTGAGCTTCAACGTTTTTGCATTCCACACCAAACAATATGTATGTAAAATTTGTTGTTTTTTAAATAAAAAATTCTTAAAATGTAAAAAACTTATATGAAAAAAAAAAAATCCAATGAATTAACTAAGACGTCATTTAATAATAATATGTCAATAACTCAAATCAATCAGACTATCCAATTGTGAAACATGAAATTGTCTGGTAAACAAATTAAAATTCCATATGACAAAATAAGGTACATGCGATCTTCACTTAAATGTACAAAATATATAAAAAAAAAATTCTAAGCTGTCATTCATGTGTTTTCAAGAAATCAAATGGTAATTAAGTAAATAATATTAATAAAATTATATATATATATATATATATATATATATATATATATATATATATATATATATATATATTTACATTTATATTTTTATTTATTTATTTAAGCCCAACAGCATTTTTCCCATATTGACATGCTATGATCTGCTAGTTGTATGTAGGAAAATGAGCTACAGTGGCCATTTCTTAGTTGAAACAAAATAATAATGTATGACATTTCCCAGGAAGTGTCTCTTTTGTTCTTTTCCTATTATGCAAGAATCGCTTTTATAAGGGGTTTAAACACAGCTGTGTTACTGTCTGTGAATATAACCAGCTTCTAATGGTAAAATTGCATTATTTTTTTATTTTTTATTTTTTTAATAATAATCACACTATAACACTTTACAAAAAAAAAAAAAAAAACTGATGCAGAAACAATTTGATTGACATTGTTCCTTTGTACATGTCATCAGAAGAGAAAAGTCTCACCCATTAGTGATGATCTCTCCCTCATTAACATGGCATCAGTCTTGTATTAGAATCTATCACTTTGCTGACACAGAAGCACTGGTATCTCCACCCTCTTTTGAAAAGAGGGCTGGGAGGGCAATCTCATTGGAATTTAAAGCGACAGTCCCCAAATAGCACAATTCTGATCAAAGCCAAAAAGAGCCAGACTTAAAGAGTTATAAAAATTATTTTTGTGGTATTTTGAGCTGAAATTTCATACAGACCCTCCAGGGACACCAGAGACTTAGGTTACATACTGTGAAAAGAGGCATAATAGATCCCCTTAAAGTTCTGTTCAAAGGTTTAGATGGAAACAATTAGTGTGATATTATGGAGCACATATCGATTCTAAGGTCACAACAAACTTAATAATTAAATTAAATACATTTCTGACCCTTTTCAATATTTTGAATGTCATTCAAGCAGGAATACACCAAACTTGAAGATCATATTCTGCTACTTTTGCACCCCACTGAATGCTTGAGAAGAGATTTACAGACTTCTTCTTTGAGCTCATGCCATCCAGATTGGCAGACTCTGGAATATTTCACCTTCAGAAAGGATTATGTTTTAGATATTTTTTTTCTTTCATGAAATAAATGTATTATTACTATATAATAATATATGGCATATTTCACATAATTCAGAGCTTATTATTAATAATAATAAAAATAATATTGTTAATAATAATAATAATAATAATAATGATGATAATATTACACAATAATTAAATTTTACCAAAAAATATATCTTGTTTTACAGCTGTCTGACATGTTTTTATTTTATTTTTTTTTTTCATTTTCAAGTGTATATATTATCAAACTATGAATAATAAAGAATGACTTACCCTAAAACTATCCCTAAACCCAACAACATACAGTCTTTCAAAGCAGCAAATGTAACTAAACCACCAGGCATTGCATGACCCCATGATATAGCCTACATGTTTTAGTAGTAAAATATGAAAATATATTCAGGATTTGGCAAGTCAACATGCGAATATTTAGACTGTCGGCTCCTGGTCGCCTGAAGGAGCAGCAGTATTCACAGCTGGCCTGGTTTTGAATGCTTCAAATGAATGCATAATGTTCATACCTCTAAGTGATAACCTGTTTTGGATGTTCTAAAATTATTTTTAGCAATGTTTGTATTGTTATTGAAGCAACATTTAAGTATGCACTTCAGCTATTGCACTATAATGAAATGATATCTGCTGTGTTGTCTTTTTGTAAAAAATTAGCATTTAAAGTCCTCAATTTTGTGTCTATTTTGATTTCTGTGTTAGCATACACATAAATCAAGAGGAGAATGACATGGTTTATCATTAATATATATATATATATATATATATATATATATATATATATATATATATATATATATATATATATAATAGGAAATTATGGTACAGTTTTGTTTGACTAATGTGTTAGGGTTGTATGCTTACTGTATTGTTTGATTGTACTGCATAGAGAGGTATAACATTTGAGTCTACAAGCCTTTCTGAATTGTTGAGTAGTTGTGGAGTAGTTTCTGTACTGTGGTGTTAGTAACTACTATGAAGCGTGTTTTTGGCAGTCACTGCGATCGGACCCTATACCAAAGTCAGCGACCCGGGGATTTCACAGACCGTACCAAAATTCTGAGGCTTACAGGGGGATGAGGGGGTTACTTTAGAGGTTAACTTTGATGGTTGAAATTATGGGAGTTTTCTGGGAGAATAACAAAATGGTAGGGAGGCGGGAATACTGAATCTCTAAAATACGGGAGACTCCCGGAAAAAGCTGAAGTGTTGGCAGATATGACATAGTTTGCAAGCTAGAGAAAACTAGGAGGCAACCAGTTTAATCACACCTACTTCCACTTGTGAAATGGAGGTAAAGAACTGATCCATGAACTGTGCACTGTAAACTTCCTGTCACTCTCTGACAAAGTCCCATATAGTCTTTTCTTATCCTACCTTTACCAAAAAAGCAGACAAATCCACCGTTGTAAGCGTGTAGATTGCTGAAGCACTCGTTAAAAAAATGACGGGAACACAACACAAGACTGGGGCTATAATATTGAGATTTTTTTTTTTGTAAAAATAAACTTCAACCACTGACTCTTCACAGCCTTATCTTTGGGTTGGAAAAAAGGGCCTACTCACACTATGCCATTCGTTCTGTGCTCAGGCCCGTTTCCCGGATCATTCGAGAAGTGTGAGTGCACTGAATCGGACTCAAGCATGGTTCACTTGGCCGGCCCTGGCCCGGTTGGAAGAGGTGGGCCTGAGTGCGGTTCACTTGGGCTTTACGCGCCAAAGCCCGAAACTGAAAGCGAGACGCGACTTTTAAGGGACTGTTTCATGTGGATTTATTAATCATTCTTACTGTTCAGTGAACGCAAACTGCCGTAGTGTATTAAAGACACAAACCCCTCACTGCACAACAGCTGCGCACCTTCAGCAGACCTCCTCATTCCTGCAGCACGAGAGCATTATGATTATGAGCGCCATTCTGTTCGGCGAAACATCTGACTGTGTGTCACCGCATCCCTAATGACTGTTTGGCGAAATATTTGACTGCATGTCACTGCATATCAAACGACTGACACGATATAACTAGAGAAATTTCCTCTGTGCTGAGCGAGAGCGCTTCTCACTGAACAGCACAGCAGCGATGACGTAAGCGTGCTGAGGTGCCCGATTGTGGTGTGAGTGCGGGCCATCGGGGGAGACGGGAGTGGGGACAAGCGTGCTTTGGCCCGGTTCGAGCCCTGCTGAAAAATCCAGCTTAAACCAGCCTAGGTTGGTTGGCTGGTTTTAGCTGGTTGACCAGCCTGGTTTTAGAGGGGTTTTGGCCATTTCCAGGCTGGTTTCCAGCCATTTCCAGCCTGGTTTTAGCTGGTCTGGCTGGAAAATGACCAGCTAAATCCAGCTAAAACCAGCTTGAGTAGCCTGGTTTAAGCTGGACATAGCTGGTTTTGGTGGGGCTCCCAGCCTGGCTAGGTGGGTCAAGCTGGTTTTATCTGGTCATCTCCCAGCCTGACCAGCTAAGACCAGGCTGGAAATGGCTGGAAACCAGCTTGGAAGTGGCCAAAACGCCTCTAAAACCAGCCTAGTCAACAAGCTAAAACCAGCCAACCAGCCTAGGCTGGTTTAAGCAGTTTTTTTTTTTTCAGTAGAGAGACAACTGTATCTAGTGTGACTACGGCCTTACTTTCCCTCACACTTCAGAGCACAGCATCTATGCGACATGATTCCACCCGGGATTTGTTAAAGTGTTTGTCTTCCTTTTTTTCTTTCTACAGTGTTTGTGGGCGGGGCCGGGGGTTTCAATTTTCTGGTAACAAACAAATGGGCAGGACTTGAGTTCCGTATTGATGTCATGCCGACACGGCTAAAGACTCATTACCACAGCGATTCATTCGAACCACTATCAGTCAACTCTTTTATAGACGAATCAAAAGTTTTAAACAGTGCACTTTCAATTTTAAGCCTTATATTTCACTTCACTTAGAGCTGTATGGAACGTAATAGGGGCTCTTTAAGTACATTATTTTTAGTTTCTATTTATTTCTAATTAAAAATGAATAGTTTCCTGAAAATTGGCCTAGCAATGCTAGTGCAGGACCATGTTTTTCTAAATGCTAAAGCTAACAGAATCGATTGAAAGAGGACACTTCCCTTTCCCTTTATCACCTACTCTCCTAAATTAACCACAGGGGTTTTCACTAAACATTCAATAAAAAGGAGGACCTAACACAAATTGCTATGTGTTTATCAGTCTTTCCCAGTGCTTCCACCCTGTGTGTTTCAAATCATTCATGTACTCATCTTTACAGCTTCCTTAATTTCCTAGCATGCAACATGTTTACACAACCACAGTTATTTAATGAAACAAAGTGCATAATGGTGGCATTTCAGCTACATCCAGAGGTTAATTTAATGTGGGTATAATGCTCATTGTTGAGTTGATTATTTTATCATAGCATTGCTACAGGCAATCATCTTCCAAACACGCTTCTCTTTCCCTCCAGTCACTTTCTCATTATTTGGATGCATTAGAATCAAACCCATTTAAGATCACTTTCTCGTTCTGGGGGCTTTTTTTCAGCCATTGTGAACTGAAGCACTATTAATTGGTATTTATATGGTACGGTAAATAATGTTTTGATAATGTAACAAAAAAAATGCATTTGCTTGTATGATCGGGTAATGTTGAGACGACATTATGGGCTATGTATAAATTAATCGCATAAGTTAAAGCTTTAATATTGGCAGCCCTAATATGATGTCAACGTTTTTGCACCCTTTATAATTTAAACACAGTGCTGTTTTAAAGGGTTTAAGTAGGGTGAAGGGTCAAGTAAACTGTGACCACACCCCCACCATAATGTTTACGGATGAATACATACAGTTACATGGTATACTGCGGTTTGGAAAATTCAAGATTTAAAACCGCCAACATTTTTTGCTATATTGCTCCTAAGGTATGTGCAAGATTTTTTTTATTTACATTTATTTATTTTTAATAGTTTTTAGGACAACAGTATCTGCAGCAGAAAACATATCTAAAGATTCTGTTTGAAATGTACAGAAATCTGTGTTTTTAAAACAAATAAAGACAGTTGCAAGATTTATTCAATTATTTATTTGAATTAATCAGGCTGACATCCCAGCAGACACAACATCTTAAAATGTTAATGATAGGTTAGATGTAGGTCATAATGTCAGGTGACTGAATTTCAACGCCTATCCAGCGTCTAAGGACAACGTTAAAGGGCACATAGGTTACCCCTTTTTTCATATTTATTATACGTCTTTTATGTCCCCAGAATGTGTCTGTAAAGTTTCAGCTCAAAACACCCATCAGAGTATTTATTATAGCTGTTTGAAATGTATGTATTATAGCTAGGAAAAGGTTGTTGCTGTTGTTTTTTTGCACTGGGCCTTTAAGGCAAGTCATCTCCGCCCACCGTTCCCACATGCCTGTCAACAACATGCCTCAATCGCCGCCCACGGCTGCCTCAGGAAGCACATCTCACGTAACGTTTGTGAGAAATACTACAGTAAGAACTTTACCAATCAGTATTTGATGCGTTTTTTGTGGAGTTGCAACATTAAAATCACGCACACACAGTACAGACACGCACACACACACACACACATTGCACAGACACATAGTGCAGACACACACGCAGATACATAGCTTAGACACGCAGACACACACACACACATAGCACAGACACGTAGCGCAGACACACACACACACACATAGTGTAGACAGTCAGACACACAGACACACACACACATAGCACAGACACGTAGCGCAGACAAACACACACACATACATAGTGTAGACAGTCAGACACACAGACACACACATACATAGCGCAGATACACACACACAGAGAGACAGTGAGAGAGACACGCGGCTGTGCTGATGAAGTGAATCAGAAGTGAATCGCTGTACTTCATTAAACACGTGCACACGTTTTAAAACATGTTAAACTTGTAAAACTCACTCTTGATCATGTTTGATGATGATTAATGATCCTAGCAAACTGAACAGACCTTTTATTCCCGGTTGCTTTGCGCTTGTCCTGTCTTGTCGATATGAGTATATGCATTACTACGGAGACATGTTAATGCACGTAGCTGTCAATCAATATTGGTGGGCAGGGGGACCGCACTCCTACGTAAAGTTGCGGTCGATCTGAAAACCGGTCCAATTGGTCCACCGTTTTTATGTTGTTAAATTTGATGAAAAAAGGACTGGCTGTGTTTATTTCACCACAACATCACAGTATATACACTATACCTACACACATGTATGACCAAACTTGAAAAGTAGATTTTTCACCATAGGTGCCCTTTAATTTGACGTCCATTAATGACATCAAATAATGTTGATATTTGATTGATTTTAGGTTGTGTTTGAAAGTAACCAAAATCCTACTTTGAGCCAACATCTTAGGCCAATGTCATATTGAGGTCAAATACTGACATTTATTTATCAGGTATGGCAACCAAAATCCAACGTCTGATAGATAGTCAAGCTGTAAGTTGAATCTAGGTTGAATATTGGACACTGACATTAGCCTGACGTTGGGTTCTGATTTCAACTTGATGTCAACGTTAAAGTACAACATAAATCTGACCTCAGTTGACATCCAGTGCTTGCTGGAATGTTTACTGTTTTAAAATATTTTAAATGTTTCTCAAAATAAAATATATTATGTTTAAATGGAAAGAAAAAAAAAAGGTTAAAATAATATAGTGTAGAGTTGTAATCAATATCGTGAAATTGTGATATTTTTATCCAAAGTTATCATACCATCAGAATCTTGTACTGGCCTATGCCTAAGCCCTAATATAGCACCACAATCAGAGCAATCAATGAATGCAAACTGTCTATAATTTAAGGTAAACTTAAATTACTTTAAACCCTAAAAGCAAAATACAATTAATTTAATGTTTCATTTGGTAGAATAATAGGTATTGAAACTAAATTTAACAAATGGAAAAAAAAAAAATAATAATAAAAAATACTTTGCTGCTAGTGTAAATATGGGTATACGAAGGCATAGTAGAATAATAAAAAAAATCATTATATGGAAATGGACATAATGTGAGCCTCGGACACCACTGTTTCCTCGTTCTTATGTAAATTTCATGTGTGTAAAACCCAGATGGCCAATTAGAAGAAAAAAACAAACTATGACAAGACTCATGGCCATGCCCTCTTCATTTGCATGTATGCCTTCTTTAGGTCATTAATCCGGACCTGACGAACAGCCGCATTATCAAGAGCACAGCAACTCATATGCAGCTCTGAGATCATGAAAAATGCTCTGAAATCATTAATATGCACACCTCAGACTACATTTGATAAGCCAAACGTTTTCTAGTGATACAACGTTGAAAATTTCCTCCTTTACCTATTTTAAGTGTTTTTTTTTTCACTTGCTATGTATGTGGGACTTTTAGTTTTACATATTACAAATTTATTCATCTCCACTCCGAAGATGCATAAGGTATGATTAGTTACATATTTTGTTAATTTGTTGTTTTTATTGTAAAATACGATGCAGACCACTCAGCTCAACTGTCGTCTGTTCATGCAGAGGTTGATGCTAAGTCCTGGCTTATTTCTTCGACAATATAGCTTCAAAATATAACACAATACATCTCTATCTCTGTTGTCAAGTTATGATCTGGTGATCAAAGTAAGTTAACATTACTCTGATTGGGTTTATAATTGTCACAACACAAACCAAATATGGTCAATCATGGACCTTCTGATTCTAAGAGTATTTTATGGAGTAATACATGATCTTATTAAACTATTTCTGGAGATTTTTTTTTTACTTACCAAAGCCGCAAACCTACTGTGTAGACGTCAGAGTACAATGTACCTTTTTAAGTAAATGCAGTAAATGTTACCTTTAATATGCAATATTTTACTGTGTGCTGGGAGGGCTGTAACAGTATTCATCATGAACCATCTACCGTGGTCCCAGTTTGGTTCAAAAACTCCAATCACAAATACAGTCAGTCCAGATGTGTGTCACTGGAATTAGGCAGAAATAACCACAGCAGTGCAAAAACTAAGAAGCCATTCACAAATAATGTGTCATTGCCTCTGAAAACACTCAGCAGCGCTCAGAAATAGTTCTGCCATGTTGCTGTTGTCATGTCAACATACAATAAAGCTTGCAACACTTGCACTGCCTTCGAGTTCTTTTGATTGACTCACATCAATAAGCACGTCTGAGAAAAAGTTTAAACTGTTTTAGCTATATATGTCAACAAAAAATGCAGCATTCATGTGAGAGGTGCTGCAGAGGACATGAGTGGTCACAAGAGTCCGTCAACTATGTTAAAAAAAAAAAAAAAAAAACACACACACTAAAAAAAAATCTGTCTCATGTCAGGCAAATCCTGACAGAGTCCTTTCTCTACACAAACACACACACTAGCGATGGAAAGTTCGGATCATTTTACTAACTCAGATCTCTACTGGATCTTTGAGTCTCGTTCATCAAGATGAACGAATCTTTTTTCGAGTCATTTCGTTCATTTGGTTCAGTTTGCCAAAATATTATTAAAATGTTACGAATTGCTTCCAAACACATCTACAACTACCCCAAAAGGTTGACAAGACGACAAATAAGTCATAAATAGAATATAAGAAGGAGAAAATAATAATTCAATGGTTAACCTGCTATTTTGTCTATGAAGGCATTTCTTGTCTCTTTGCTCAGCTCACCTCTTCATGTCTTTAGTTTTCGGCAATTTTTCCGGCTCTAAACGCGTATGATTGGCCCGTGATGAATGAGTGACTCAGACCCGATAGAGGACTCCAGAGATGAACGGATCAAATCTTTTTTCTGGCTCTAAACGCGCATGATTGGCTTCTGCTTATGTGATGAAGACTTGAAATTAACGATACCACCTGCATAAATGTGCGCACACGCGGATGAGCGAATCACTCCCTGAGAGGACTCGTAGTTCCCGAATCATATTGAAGATCGACCCATCACTAACACACACTCAAGATTGTACAGTTTTTTTGTGCTGGACTCAAAACAACTGGAATATTATGAATGGACCTCCAATCACTGCTAGCTTTTCCATTAAAGAGATTTCCGTTTTGAAGCTTACTGAACCTATGCACAATTATAGTATTTTTTTGTTTGTTAAGAGAAGGTTGGGCACTATCACAGTCAGACCAGGTTCTCCTCTCTCACAGTCACCCTCACCTGTATTCTATCAGTCCTGCACTTGCACGTCATCACCACTCATCACCCCTACACCATAAAATCCACAGTCACCCTGCACTCAGATTCCATCCTTGGTTTCCCAGTGAAGGACTTCACTCTCCATAGGGCAATGTTTAAAACATATATTTAAAGTTACTCACCTCACCTGTTCTTTGTGATGTCCAAGTGTCTGCATCTCTATCCTAGTGTAGATTCCCTCCTGGTCCCCTGTTTGGTCTCTGTCTAGTCCCCGTTTTTGATCCTGCTTGTTCCTGGTTCCCAGTCTATTTGTTGAATCCATGAGGTTGGTTATCTGTGTTCTTGGTTCCCCGTTTTCATCCATCTGGTCATGCTATCTCAATCCTGCAATGATTTCACGTTTCTCTATTTAAACTGCTATCTACAATATAATAAACTTTATATATATATATATATATATATATATATATATATATATATATATATATATATATACACACACACACACACACACACACACACACACACACACACACACATATATATATATATATATATATATATATATATATATATATATATATATATATATATATATATATATATATATATACTCACCAGCCTTGTTCCTATCATAAACTCACCAGCCACTGTCTCCAGTGTTCCCCAAACGGTCCGAGCCATCTCCAGAAATCCCCAAATGGTCAAATCCATCTCCAGAGTTCCCTAAATGGCCTGAGCCATCTCCAGAGTACCTCAAACAATCTGAGCAGTCTCCAGAGTTTCTGAACAGCCAGAGTCATCTTTAAAATGTCCACAATAACCAAAGCTGTCCCCTGAGTTTCTCGAACAGTCAGAGCCTTCTTCTGAGCAACTGGTCAGAACTGTTTCCTGAGTTCACCAAATGGCAAGAGCCATCTCCAAATTTACTTTAATAGACAGAGCTCTTTCCTTGAGTCCTCAAATAGCCAGTGACATCTCCTGAATTTCCCTATTGGAAAAGTTTGCTATCTGAACTCCATGAAAGGTCAGTGCTGCCTCTCAAGCTCCCTGACTGTGCATAGCCATCTTCAGTGTACCCCAAATGAACAAAATAAAGCAAACACTTGGAATTTGTTATTATTCTGTTGTTTCGTACTCATATCACCCTGTGACCTCAAAACCAAGACACGTACCTGTATAGATGTGTCATCATGTCTCACTTTATTTTAAATATCAAACTGTGAACTTACTAAAATTACAAAATTTTAAAAACTACATTCTGTGACAACAACAGCAGTGTAAAAATGTGTTTTTACTCTTTTATTGTAAAACTTGTTGTAAGAAATATGGCAAGATAGGTGATGGAATTATAGTAATATTGGTAAAACATTGCATGACTGAAAAAAAAAAAACTCTTAGTTTAAGGACCACTGGTAAGTGTTTTACAAATATTGGTTTAGAATGGCCTCATGGCAATCATGTTTATGACAGATCTATGACAAACTATGTTGTCTTGGTAATGTCAAGTTGTCTTAACAAAGACATTTCAAGCAATTCAATTTGCATTTAAAATGGCATAACTGAGATAATCACACTTAATGACATTTGTCATAAGCATGCATAAAATATTATTCATATTCATAAAGTTTCATTTCATGATTATAAATATTTCATGACAGACTTATAAGCTTCCCCTTTAAATAAAGTGGTACCCATACAATTAGTAAATTGCCTTTATCTATTAATAATCCATTTTCATGAAAAGGATTATAACTTGCTGGTGTTTTGAATTGATTGTCTTCATTTAATCTTTTAATCTAGAATATGTATGTTTTTTTTTTTCTGTCTTTGAACTTTAGTGTTAAATGTGGTTGCAAATTGTTTTAAAATATAATTTATAGATTTATTCCATATTCATTCAAATAAATTGCAAGATTAGCTGCTGCACCAACATGAAACAGTACAATAAAAATGTGAAATAAAACGTAATCAATCTCTTGGACTTTCACCATTTGCAAAACCTGAATCCAACAGGGATTGCTGCAGAGAAAACAACCAATTCTAAATCATTCAAAGCTCAGAGAACATTGCACAGGAATTCCACTGGGGCTTGAAATGGACCTTCATGTCCTTTTGGATCATTTCAGAGACCACTGAGCAAGTAAGCTCAAATAAGCCAGAATTCAGTGCATGCGTACATGCATATGTTTGAGACCCAATGGTGGGCTACAAACAAACAAACAAACAAACAAACAAACAAACAAACAAACAATTTAACTAACTAACAGATAAATATGCAATCTACAGACACTTTAAATCATGTCATAATACTCACTCTAAATGTTGTTGGTTACATTTTAGGATAATTTTAGAAAAAAAAAACTAAACCCAGATGCACATGGATTTTTAATATTGTTAAGAAATATGCAAAATGTTTATTTATGTGGAAAGTATAGTTTTTATACACAAAGCAGTGTCTGTTTTAGGAGAGTAAATGTAGAGTGTACATGATTTTAAGAAAGAAAATACTTTTTTTCATTTGTTGTAATTCATAACAGCTCAAATCACCTCAGCTGCAATTTCAGTGTAGAACTTATATACCAGTATCCTATCACAAATGTGTTTGTGTGTATATGTGTGTGTGAACATTAAACATTTTAATGGGATTTATGTGAGGCTTATTCATTTTTGCAGAAAGTACGATGGCTGAGAGTGCTTATTGCTTTTCAACTAAAAACATTAAAATACATAAGGAAAAAAACACCAGGAAACTAAAACATTTTCATCAGTAAAAATCTGCAAATCCTCACAACACAAACACAAATTTAAAGCACACTGCAACTCCTGCAAACACAAATAGAAAAATGCACAGCAAATCCTCAAAATGCAAACACAAATGAACAATAAAAAAAATAACAAAAAATGTTTTTATTTTATTTTCTGGTGTTATAATTATTATTTTTTTTATTTGCATGTGTTTTCTTAAGAAGTGTGTCAAGTTCTCTTGGTCAGGGGTGCATTTCCCAAAACAATTGTTAGCCAACTAAGGTCGCAGGTTCCGTCGTTACAAACACAGTTTGTTGACTTGTTGTTTCACAAATCCATTGCTCCAACGAACATTAGCATACTCTGTCGCACTTGATACTAAACCTCTGGAGCTGTAGCTAATAACATAGTTCCTGGCTGTGTTCTATTCCCACTTACACCCCCCCCCCCCCCCCCCACACACACACACACTTTTTTTTATTTTTTATTTTTTCATTTAAAACATTCTAACATTCAAGGTTGGAATTATTAAAAAAAAAAAAAAAAACAATAAAGTCATCTCTCTTTGGTGTAATTTGCTTTCAAACTATTTTTAGCGTTCAGTTTTAGCGATCTTCATATTTACAACCGTGGTCGCTTGAAAAGAGCATACATTATTATTTTAACTTATACAGTACAGAAACTTCTTAAATAATCGACTATATGACATGGGTCTGTTGGTTAGAACTGTTTGCTGTGCTTTGCATGTGTCAAATTGTAAAGGTAGACTTTTAAAAAAAAAATTAAAATAAATAAATAAATAATACCCTATTTAATAATAATAATAATAATAATAATAATAATAATAATAATAATAATAATAATAATAATAATAATAATAATCCTCATCATCATCATCATCATCAATATTATTAATATTAAGAATTAAAGTAGGATTTTTAAAATTTTCTAATAAATAATAAATATTACATTTCATTTTATAATAAATAGCCTCATTATTCATTTCATTCATTTTCTTGTCGGCTTAGTCCGTTTATTAATTCGGGGTCGCCACAGCGGAATGAACCGCCAACTTATCCAGCAAGTTTTTACACAGCGGATGCCCATCCAGCCACAACCCATCTCTGGGAAACATCCACACACACTCATTCACACACATACATACACTACAGACAATTTGGCAGTACCAATTCACCTGTACCGCATGTCTTTGGACTGTGGGGGAAACCGGAGCACCCGGAGGAAACCCAAGCAAACGCAGGGAGAACATGCAAACTTCACACAGAAACGCCAACTGAGCCGAGGCTCGAATCAATAACCCAGCAACCTTCTTGCTGTGAGGCGAACGTGCTACCCACTGCGCCACTGCGTCGCCTAGCCTCATTATGTATTTATTTATTTATATGATTTAAATATGATACTAGAATAGTGTTAGCTTTTGTAAAGTAATTTATGTTTCAGAATAGAATATGTAATGTGCAACATCTCAATGATAATATTAAAGCTAACATAGGCCTGATGTGCCATTTACATAGATTTCAATTAATATGAAAAGGGAGTGCATGTTTTTACCAAAACTAATATTGGATTTTATTTTAAATGTTTGTTTGTGTACAACAATATAATTTGCACATAGAAATGGTGAGGTTCTCCTCTAAAGAAGTTGTTACTCCACCCCGTTTAGAGCTTCGTTATGGGCGTTTTACGTTATAACTAATGTGGTTCTAGCGATGGATCTGCCACAGAGAAAATAGGGGTTTTGGAAAACAATCGTCACTTAATCCTTCTTTTCCCAAAAGATGCATCGTACTGTGATAGTTCAGCTGCGAATTACGTCGTTGTTTGGGAAACGCACCTCAGAGCTGTAGGCCTATAGTCTATGTAGTGTGTAAACTTACAGGGAGGTGTTGGTCAGTAGTACTGTGCACCACGTTATTGAACTCCAGTATCTCTGAGGGAGATTATGTTACCCGATAGCCAATATTAACTTTAGAGACTTAAAAATAAAAGACATTTAAAAAAAAAAGAACATGCAAATCGGCAACACATAAAACTGGTCCTGTGGAGTTCAACACTTGTCATCATGTTTTTTTTGTTTTTTTTTACCAAAATTCTTTATCTTTCATATTGGTAGTGGCTCCATGACATAAACACATTAGTACAGCAGATTATCATTGCATTGTATTCACAGTGCTTCCCTCGGATATAAAAATATAGGAAAATGTGTAATTATAAGGTACAATCACATCCATGAATTACATCCTGAATGAACCAGTAATAGCCTACAGCTCATCCTCAAGCGCAGTGAACACAGAAGATGACAATGATGATGACGATAATCCTCATGGCGGAAATTGCACTTTAAAATAAAACACACGAGGAAATAAATACTCAAGGAAATGTATACCATGGTCATATGAATCTAGGAGTTGTTGCTTTGATTTAAAATAGTTTAAAGGTCTAAGATGGAATAGCACTTATATATGGTTAGCATATATATATATATATATATATATATATATATATATATATATATATATATATATTTTTTTTTTTTTTTTTTTTAATATATCTTAATCTCTGAATTATTCTAGATTAATCTAGATTACAAAGGCTCTTTTGAATTCTGCCGAAGGCATTCAGAATATGTGTGGCTCCCAAATAATAAGTCTTTCAGAACGGTTTCTCAAGCCAGGTGGCGCATTGGACCAGGGGCTCATCTCCTGTTTTCAAAATGCATCATAAACTGCTTGAGAAACTTCTACTGTGATAATTGGTGATGAAAATAAATTAAGTTCAATAAGATGTTAACTGTTTATTTGGTTAAACATGAATTGTGAACTGTAGGCCTACATAAGCTTGAAACAGCTATTTTTGATCACCCTTAACCGATTAAAGTCATACCTGACCTAAACGGAAATGGAATTAAAGGGTCATGAGCCCCATAAGCCCCCACCAAATTTCAGTTCATGTCTACCTTAGAATATTTTTTTAAAAGATGCATCATAATGGGCGTAAAGCTCCGCGAGCAAAGGGCAGGGTTGGGCGTGGCCAGCAGGGGAGAAGGAGGGGAGCAAACAACTGTTGTCAGTTAGCTCACAAAATAAGACACAAACTGTGAGGAGATGCATGATTTTATAGTTTACAAAGTTAAAATGCAAATAAATAAATAGTCATTTAATGTCCTGCTACATTTTTTATTCGCAATTTCATATACAGATAACCACAATTTATATCATTATAAAGACAAGCGTGTTCATATAAACACTATAAATGAGGACTTTTCCCTCAATCCCAGGTTTCCTGCTCAGCCTATTTCAACCATTAGCCCTGCTGGTGATCTAGAGGATTTAGGTGAACACTGCAGCACAGCGATGTGTCTAAATGTGAACGAACGCCTGATAAAAGACAACGTCCGCCATTCTTCAATTCTCGTACTGCTCTCCCGACAATAAGGCTTGGTGGACACAAACAGCTTTGCTGTATCGGCCCTGACTGCATCGCCAGAAAAAACATGCAACAAGCCCTGTGGATCATGTAGACAAACACATAAGACCCTTCATGAACAGTTAAATACTGTGTGCCGTGGGTCCTTGTCTCACAGCTTGCTTGGCACTGGCAGGTGTGTGTCTTGCCTTCGAAAAGCATGTGCTCTCATGAATAATTAAGCAGCAGGTTCTTCTCATAGGATAAGAAAACTCCGCTATGAATAATAATGAGAAACCCACGCGTCATCTTTGCACTTGCAGTTTTGCGATCCGTCACCAATTTTGATCCCGCGCCAAAAATCATTTTAAACCCGGAAGCTGAAATTAGCTGACAAAAGCTCAAGATTATCCAGTTTTCCCCACAATTAAAGCTAACAGGTGCTAACATTGTCTTAACTGATGCTCAACACACACAAATCTGTTAAAATCTCAAAAAAAAAATAAAAGTACTCGAGGGTTTCATGAACCCTTAAGACATGTGGAGTATGCATATATTAATGGCATTATTGAAGTAAACACAGCAATCAAACTATTGCCGTCATGTAGAACTTTTTGTCATGTTTTACACTTTACAATATGATTAAATTGGTTAATATTAGTGAATGCATTTACTAACATGAACTAATGAGCGATAATTATGCAGCATTCATTATTCATTATTGAACACTGACTAATACATTGTTGAAATCCAAACATTTATATTAGTTAATTTACTGTGAGTTAACAAATACTAACAATGAACAACATTAATACCAATAACTAATATTAACTCAGATAAATACATACTGTAATAAATGTTATTTTTGTTATTGTTGTTGATTCATGTTAGTAAATACATTACCTAACATAAGCTAATACAACCTTATTGTAGTGTTACCAGGACATTGATACATTGACATATGTGCATCCAAAGCTGTGTGCAGAGCGGGATTGAAATTCTTTTGTGCTTCTGGGCAATAACACCAAGAGATAACAGGTACATGTGGACAAATGATTATTGGACACAAATGACACAATGAGGAAATACACAAGTCACACTCAATAAATCCTTAAATGGACACATGGGATAGACAGAACAGTGAGTAATACAGGCCACACACAAGAGTGCATAATAGCAAGCAATTTATCAACAGTTTACAAAAGAAATCATGTTTATGCTGCATGGTTGAGGTTTTCGTGTAGGCAGAAACACTACACCGCTAAAGCAGAGACTTACTATTAATAACTACTGCACAAAAGACAGTAGACTATGAACAATCAATTACATTGTAAATTTACTTCATATGAGCAATACATAGGCACAGAAGGTGTTATATATAAATAAAAATAATAATAATAATAATAATAATAATCTCGGTGCTTTATAAAAGACTCCAATGTTTAAAGAATTAATCTACAATAGCTATGTTTTTATTTCCAGTATCAGTGAATACACATACTGTAGTACACACTGCATACTTTAGTATGATGTGCAGTAATGCAACTATATATATATATATATATATATATATATATATATATATATATATATATATATATATATATATATATATATACATATATATATATATATATATATATATACATACATGCAGACTCCCCGTCTTGTCAATCTAAAATACAAATTAGTGTCCCATTAGGTTTTTAACAACAGATTAAGTATCAAGAGTTACAGTAATAGGTTTAATTACCAACTCATTTGTGTTTGTGTTTACCATTTTGCTGTTGGTTAAATGTTTGTAAAAACCAACAAACAGAAAAAAAAGGGTAAACAGTATCATAGATTTATGAACAAACGCAACAGGTCATTTAGATTATTTTTTACCTAATTTATCTTAGAGTTTAGATTTTCCTGTTTCAAATACATTCCATTATTTTCTATTTTTAACATGAAACAGATTAAACCTCGTCATCATTACATAATGGTTTAATAAACTGTGGGTTTGCAAAGCGACTGCAGGGGGTTTATGAGCTGATGAGAATTAAATTAATTATCATAACTGTTAAACAAGAATAAATATAATTTGAACAAAATAATATTGATTAATTAAATTACCCCCTAAAATTATTATATTTGTCTACCTCAATGTAATGTAATCTTCAGAGAACCATGAATAAAAATGTGGATTATGTAATATGTAATTTTAAATGCACACGGTGACAGCCAGTGATCAGTATGCATTTATGTTGGATGATAAAGAGCAACCTTGACATTTTGATATCCATGCCCTTTGTGGGCAAACAAGGCATATGAGTTTAAAATGATATTTTGGTGGACTGAGGCAATGACACAAATTTAAGGTTAAAGCAAATGATCTGTGGGAGGTGTGACTCAGACTTGTTGGAGGTGTGATCATGTTTGTATATATACATTGGTAATTGCTGCAACACTGAAAGTAGTTATATGACTTTAAAAAAAAAGGAAAATAAAGTTTTATGCATCCTCAAAAACCACAGTGGCCGTATTTGCATGAAAATTGTTGAGTTATGTTTTCTTCATAAATAAGTCAAATGCAATTGTCATATTCACGTATGCATATTGCTAAAGGCTATGTGACATTTTTGTTGTTTTAGTTGTTTAACTCTATCACTGCTGTTCCAGCAACACATTTTCTACATGTCTTTTAAGCCAGACTACACCGAAGTTGTTGCAATGAATCTCAGCTTGCAGGATAAATAGTCTACCTCAAATTTGTAGCATGTACTGCCTGGTATATATGTGCGCTATAATGTTTTCATGTACCTTAGGAATATAGAATTTCATGAATGAATGAGTGTAACTATTTTGAGTAGTTTACAAGTCAAACGTTTAAAGTTTCGTTTAGTTCAAGCTCTGCTTCATTTTCTGCAGGTTTCAAACAAGCCATAAGGTCTCAATTAGTTTGATCAGGACAATGTAATTGGATGTGGCCATCCAGAATCTGAGATTGGCATGTGCGTGTTAGACTAGTTCAATTAGTCTCTTGCATTGTTCAACTTCATCCAAGGAAATGCCTACTATGTGATATTTTGTACCAGGGAACCCCTTTCATGTCCCGGCTTGTGGTAGACCCGCACCAGCTTCTGTCTGTTGGACATGGCTAGGGAAGACTGGGAGCAGCAGTTCACCCCACACAGAATATTGGATGAATGAACACTAAACGTGATCCAACCATTAAATCAAATCAAATAATTTTATTCTCACATCAGCAGCAGTACTATCAAAAGTAAAAGCTTAGGTGCTGGCTCCAGACAGTGCGAAATACAGACAATGCAGAATACAATGACAGTGCAAAATACAACAACATACTTCCAAAAAAGAAGACAACATACAATTGACAATAATATAAGACAATGAATAGGTGTACACATAATTTGACTGTTGGTGGTAAATTATTATAGGCAATGTTATTTTAAGTACGAATTGGTTAAAGTGCAGTGTATGGTACATCTTGATGGTGTGCAGTAAGGGGTATGGAAGAGTTTGTGTGAGTAGTGTCAAGTGTTCATCAGCTTGATAGTCTGTAGAAAGAAACTTTCCTTCAGTCGGCTGGTGCGTCACTGGATACTGTGGAACCGTCTGCCTGGGGGTAGCAGAGAGAAAAGTCTAAGGCTTTGGTGGCTGGAGTCGCCGAGGATTCTCTTGGTTTTCTCATACACTGCCTGGTGTCCTGGGGGGAGGGAAGCTCACCTCCTACCATGTGGCCAGCAGTTCGCACAATCCTATGTAGACCTTTGAGATTGCTGCTGGTGCTGTTTCTATACCAGGTGGTGATACAGCCAGACAGGATGCTCTCTAAAGTGCAGGTGTAGAACGAGCAGAAGATATGTGGGCTCATTCAAAAACCCCTGAGACGCCTAAGAAAGAAGAGGCGTTATTGTGCCTTTTTCAGCACTGTGTCTGTGTGAGCAGTCCATGTCAGATCCTCAGTGATGTGGACTCCTAGAAACTTGAAAGTGCTGACCCTCTTCACTGGTGTCCTGTTGATGGTGACGGGAGTGTTTTCTCTTTTCTCTCTCTCCTGAAATCCACCGGCAGCTCCTTGGTTTTGCTGATGTTGAGTGAGAGTTGGTGTTTCCTGACACCATTGCATCAGAGTGTGCACCTCCTCTCTGCAGGCAGTCTCATCATTATCAGTGATTAGGTCTACCTAGGTGTCATTAGCAAATTTAATGATGACGTGGAACATCTCGTAAAGATTCAGCATAAACAGCAATGGCTGTATGGCCAGCCCATCAACGCCAGTGAATTCCCTGCAGTTCACATCCAAATTCCTTTGGGGCAAGGACCATATACAGTACATACCAGAGAAGGGTTAAGTCACAAACCATTCAGCCATTCTGGACATGAGCAGGACAAAAGGTTAGAAAAGGGTACTATGTTAATCTGCCAAAGAAGTGGACTGTGCCACCAAAAATAGCTGGCAGCACCCAAGCCTGTGGAGCCATCATTCATGGATATAGGGAAATAACTGTCTAACCTCTAACAGATGGAATTAAGAACTCTGGTCAATCATGAAATCTACATTGTATGACAATGACCTGACCAGGAACCTGAGGCTCAGTTACTTTATCTCCACACTATATATAACAAAAGGTTACTGGCAAGTGATCATCCATGTGGACTGCAGGGAGAACAATCTCGCACACCCCCAAAGAGTAATGATAGAGTTTTTATGGGCTGGGTTCATGGCTAACCACAAGAAATGTCACCTGGGGCTAGCAGAAGCTATAAGTACATGGGTTATCAGATCAAATGTGGATTAATTAAGCCTCAGAAGGAACTGGTGGAAGCTGTCAGGAAAGCAGCCTGACCCATCAGCAAAACCCAGGAATGTGCTTTTGGGGGGTTAGTGGAATATTATTATTGCTTTGTACGTCTCTTCTTCTCAACAGCTTTTCCCGTCGGTTTGAAAAATGCTCCTTATATCTCTTTATTTACTATACTACATACAACAATATTTATACTGTTTGTTAAATAGTTATCCATTTGAGTTACTTATATCATTTGTGCAGTCCTGATTTGTATTTTTGATTAAATTTTGGCAAAGACGTGATACCAAGTATCTGTTATATTTAATTTTTTCGGCTCCGTTGTGGGCTGAGTTTGAGCGATAACTTAGATTGAGCGATAAAAAAAAAAAAAAATAAATAATAAAAAAAAAAAATAAATATATATATATATATATATATATATATATATATATATATATATATATATATATATATATATATATATATATATATATATATATAATTTATGTTATTAGAATTATTATTATTATTATTTATTAGTATTATTATTATATTATTATTATTATTATAGATTATTATTATTGTATTTTTTTCTTGTCATTATATTTTTATTACCAACGCTAAAGTGGTCTCATATAAACAACCGAGTGGCATGACATCAGACAGTTTAGTAAGATAGACTATTTAGCAAGGCACTTCGTATGGAGATCAACTTGAATGTGCAACAGAGCACAAGGTCCCTGTGCATAATTAACTGATCCAGATACCATGCTAAAATAAGCCAATCGTCAAGAAAGCTAAGACTGCAGGTGCCTGCAAGCAAAAGAGTTGATAATCTTTCTTACATATAACATGGAAATTAAACAGTCACACAGTTTTGCTCGTTTCTCTCTATTTTTCTATGCTCCCAGAAGTGTCCCCATGTTCTCTCTTGTTAAAGGGGTGAACCACTACGATATCATATTTTAAACTTTAGTTGATGTGTAATGTAGCTTTGTGAAACTAAACAACATCTCTGATTGTATGCATTCTGAATGTATTTGACAGAGGACAGCTTCCATAATCTATCTGGGTTCAGTGCTTTGTTTCGGCTAAAAAACTCCCCAATGAAGAAGCAGCTCCAACCATAATAGACAAAGCTGTTAATTAAGAGCCACAACCTGTAAGTATTTTTATTTGTTAAAGATGATTTATTACATGCATAGTTTCTAGCATTAATGGTATGCTGTAGCAAGAACGTATACAGGGATGTAAACAACATTTATGAAATGTTGTTTGGCACATTTTACATTTCACATTTTAACTACAAATTTATATTTATTTGTCAAGCCACTGTAAACACCCATACTCTTCAGCAGGGCTGCAATGACTCTCTATGTGGCCACTTTCCCTGAATTCTACATCTCAAATAACAAACTCGCAAAAGATATGTGAACGTTTTATATTGCTTACACATTCTTATTCAGAGAGCAGGTATGAAGTTCAACTGTGTCCTGTTCATTTTCTGTCTAATTCAGGTTCAAATTGATAAGCTAACAGCTACTCTGTTTGACAGAATTTACAGAGCAGAAGCAGAGCGTATGCTTGTAGGAGCATGACACTTTTCCTGGTGACATGGAACGATCCGCGAATCACAGCACATTATGTTAGCTGACCTATCAGAGCCTCTTGAGGATGGGATTTTGAAAGAAAAAAGAAATATGACAGTAAAATTCATGTTAGCTGAGTAGCTGTAAATAAGGTAAGATATATAAAAAAAATAAATAAATAAAAAATTGGCTTTTTTTTTTTTTTTTTTTTTTACAAATGAAGCATGAGCACACATTGCTTTGCATCTTATAAACACATCCAAGCCTCATCCCAGTAAATCTTCAAGAATTTCTATAATTTTACACCAGAATGGCTAACTTAAAGACATTCAAAAACAATATGTAAATAAGATCCTTTCTCCCCATTACATTTCCAACATAAAATAATTTCCGAAATGGCAATAACTTTAAATTTAAACAATTGTGCAAACTAACTTATTTTGCTTCATATTAAGTACAAATATATTTTTAAATATTTGAGTGAAATAAACTAATTTTTTTAATGATTTTGCAGTTAATTTGAATTATTATAATACCTATTATTTTTAGCATTTTATGAAAGTTAATAAACATGAAAACTTAACAAACATTACTCTGTGATGTTCTTCTCAGTATTCCAAGGAAATTCTTAATTATCTCCTTCCTGCATGTGTGTGCATATAAGCTCTCCCGAGAAAGTGGTAGATCATGGCCCATTAGCAGTGAGAGTGCCAAATAAACTACCCCAGCATAGGTCACACTGAACCTGCTCATGAAAATGGCCTGGCCTCCTACTGCGAGCTTGTCTAATTATTTTGTGCTTCTCTAATTTATCAGTATTATAACTTATGATGTGCCTTAGCGGGGTGGAAGAGGTTCTTAGGGAGTTCACACATCACAACTGAGGTGGAGAGCAAATAAAGGACCCAGCCTGCAGCCAGAGGTGCAGAGTTTCTAAACTCCCTCCTCACATTCGTATTAGTTTCCTCATAAGAGAAACACCATGACAAAGCTGTTTGCCGTATTGCCATATTATATATATATATATATATATATATATATATATATATATATATATATATATATATATATATATATATATATATATTTATTATTTATTTATTTATTATTTATTTTATTTTTTTATATACTGCATGTTAGTGCAGAATTTCTTAATGCTTGTCTTTGTGATCTCTGCTCTCCACATTTTATATGTTTCTCTTACCGCTTCAGCTGTTTGTTCTATTTGATTATAAGTGCCTTGCAAACTGGACATCACATGCTATTCTGCAATGATTCTAATTCAAGAGAAATATGATGAATTCAAAGGATAAAAAAATGCACGAGAGGTCACTTTTCTGCAAGTATCAGGATTACAGTTATATAAGCCTTCACACTTTTGTTATAAGTTTGGTCTAAAGATGTTGCAAACAGTACAAATAGTTGTTTTTAAATGAAGTAAACTTCAAGTTCAACAGGTTTCCTGTGCAGAGGCCAGGGGTACTGTAAAGAGCAGAGAACACTATGTATGGTCAGTGTTGGAAGAAACTTATTGCAAAAGTATCAGACATAATGTGAAAATGTCCTTCCTTTAAACATCATGTGGGAAATATTTAAAAGTGAATTATGAAAAATTAAAAGTGGGGCTAATAATTTTGACAATTAATTATATATATATATATATATATATATATATATATATATATATATATATATATATATATATATATATATATATATATATATATATATATATATATATATATATATATTGATTTTTAAGAATGCACACACCTGGGCAAAAAAAAATCAGTAAGTAAAATAACATGTCTATTTACTGGAGCTGGAGCTATCATTAGATTTTGGAAAGCTATAGTCAGCAAAATCCCTGCAAAAAAAAGCAAATGACAAGGTATGAAAAATTGCAAATCATTCAACGATTCATTTTATTTTCGACTTAGTCCCTTTATTAATCTGGGGTCGCCACAGCAGAATGAACTGCCAGCATATGTTTTACACTTACACTACGAACAATCTAGCTTACTCAATTTACCCCATGTCTTTGTACTCGTGGGGAAAACCGGAGCTCCCAGAGGAAATCCACGCAAACACAGGGAGAACATGCAAATTCCACACAGAAACGCCAACAGACAGAGCCAGTGCTCGAACCAGTTACCAGTGACAATAACTGTAAGGTTATTTGTGCCCACAGTTTAAAAGTATATATATAACATAAACAAGTACACTCACAAACACACTACACCGCTAGTACACAAGTATACTTTGGGATTTAACGTAACACAAAAGTGAAAATCTAGCCCTGAACGGTGCTGAGTTTTTATCTGGTGAAGTTGACATTATCTGAACAAAACAACACACAATATGACAAAGTAATAAGATGTAATTTAAAAGGTATGCATGATGAAACAAGAAATATACACAAACAACTGTTAGTAAGTCCCACAGCAAGCTACTGTCAAAATGATAATTGTCTTATCTCCTGGCTGCTTTGCCAATCCTTATTGTTTGTATTTGAAATAAATGTGCTATTCTTGAAGTGCATTACAGAAATATATTTATTTATTTTTTTTAATTTATAGGAACAGAAGAACTGTGTTAGTTTTCGGTAAGCTCAAGTCAGATCACTTTCCCTGATAGTATTATTGATGTTGTTTTAATATTTTAATGTCATTATAAAACTGCTCTTTTATTGCACATTAAGTTAAGCAATATTAAGAGTACTGTTGTTGAATATCAACATGAGATTTAGCAATAAATAATCACATCTGTGCTGACATTGAGTAAAGCTTGATTGCGATGTTGTTTATACAACAAACTTGGCCAGTTCATATTTATGTCTGCCAATGTAAAAATCTCAGAAAGAAGTAAGAGCCTCGAGCTTCACATGTCACCAAGCAACAATAAAAGATTCATTTTTAAATACAGACATCATTGTGTGTGTCGTCCGTGCTAATATGCCATAAAAAAACAAGCAAAAAGAAGTCATTTTTCAGAAAGGATGAGACAAACAAACAAGCAAATAAACAAACAAATGAATAAATAAATAAATAAATAAATAAATAAATAAATACAGTTAAAATTAATACAGTCAGAATTATTCAACTCCCTTTGTTTTTTTTTTTTGTTTTTTTTTTTTTTGTCTTTTTTAATATTTCCCAAATGAGGTTTAACAGAGCAAGGAAATGTTTACAGTATGTCTGATAATATTTTTATTATTTGTATTATTTCGGCTAGAATAAAAGCAGTTTTTAATTAAAAAAAGACATTTTAAGTTCAAAATTATTAGCCCCATTTAAGCTATTTTTTATTTATTTTTTGATAGTCTACAGAACAAACCATCATTATACAATAACTTGCCTAATTACCCTATCCTGCCTATTTAACCACATTAACCTAGTTAAGCCTTTAAATGTCACTTTAAACTGTATAGAAGAATCTTGAAAAATATCAAGTAAAGTATTATTTACTGTCATCATGGCAAAGATAAAATAAATCAGTTTTTAGAAATGAGTTATTAAAACCATTATTTTAATAAACTTGTTTAAAAAATTCTTCTCTCTGTTAAACAGAAATTGGGGAAAAAAACAAACAGGGGGGCTAATAAATCTGACATATTTTTCCATTCATTGCTTGCAGATTGTTTAGGTTTTTCTTCTAATTCTCAGGTCACATCAGCATGTCAATACCGTAAGTCATTGTAGATCTTTAAGATTAAGTAAAGGTCACTGTTTTACGAGCAAATAACTCCTCAAATCTTTAGAGACAATCTTGTATTTAGTAAGCCGTTTTCTGCAGATGCTTTGACCTTGATTTACTTTTCAATTAAGATGGTTAAGTTATGGGATTTCATATTTGAAATCAAAATTATAAAGGAAACATGAAGTTTGTTGATTCCTGATTATAAATTAGTGTCTAGAGTGCAGAGAAATTTATATTAAACTGAATCCAAAACAAAAACCCTTTATCAGTCTTCATATTGAGTATTTTTTTATGCATGATATGAAGTAAAGTGGTCTCTGTGTGCTTTGAAATCATTCTTTGGACATTGTGAGCATTCGCATTCAGCACATGAGTAATGTTCAAAACCAAAAACCAACTGGCCAGATTAAGCCATTTTACAGTTGGACAGTTTCTACCAAAAAAAAAAGAAAGAAAGAAAGAAAGAAAGAAAAACATAAATATCTAATACCTGCTGCCTATGATTTACTAGTTAGTTAGAAATTAAGTTAGTTAGAATTTAAGAGATCACACTTGTGAACTCTTGTTTGGCATGCTGTACCGGGAGAGAGCTCTGAGCTAATAAGATCCTTGAGCCCGGGGCTCCCTCCTGTTTGCAAGGCAAAAGGGGTGTTTGAGCTCAGGTAGATCTCGAGAACTCCCCTTCTTAATAGCTAATGAACAGATAGTGATTATCTTAAGAGATAACTATTTACTAGCAAATGGATTAGTCAATTAACTTAAGTTGCATGTTTTTGGACGGTGAGAGGAAACCGGGGAACTCGGGGGAAACCCCCGTGAGCACGGGGAGAACGTGTACACTCCGCACAGAAACATCGGCTGGCTTGGTAAAGATTAGAACCAGTGGCTTTCTTGTTGTGAGGCAAGAGTGCTAAACACTGGGCCACCGTGCAACCCATCTAGGAAAGCAGTAGGGGTGGAAGGTGGGATTCTTCAAAATGAAGATAGCGGTCATATGGAACTTAGGGTATTTAGAGTGGCTAAGGAATCATCTGATCGGTGAATCATAAATTAAATAATGCGGGGCCAGCTGCAAGCAATCATGAGCATGTGATCCTCTCGAAATTAGTTTATAACCAATATATATAAAAATATAAACTTCACTGTGAGTAAGTGTTGCTGATATTTATACAATTTATTTTAAACATGAAGCATGTGCATTAGCTTTACACTTCAGATTTCTCTTCATGCACAAAAAAGTTTATACTGTAAGAAAATGTAATACATAAAAGTATAATGAATAAACCATTCACCACTGTATGATATAAATATGTATTATTTATGGATTGACTGATTGAAAAACATTTTCATTACTATACTTCACATGCATTAAGATACATTATGTACTTTATGGCTCTTTTAAACTTTGTGGGTGAGTGTCAGTTTTTTTTTTTTTTTTTTTTTTTTTTTTTAATGGTACGACAGGGATATTTTTTGCTGCAGATATTAGAAGCATAACTTTAAATTTGAGTGAGAAAATAGACTTGGACACATGCAAAAGTATCAACTCATTCCATTTCTTTTTGAAGAAAACCAATCTGGAGCATGTGCCAAAATGACATTAATCTTTAACAATGCTTTCCAAACAGAGAGCATTCAAAATAATGGCTGTACAACATCTTACACCATTATAGCTAAATTGATCACATAAGAAGTATGGTGTCATTGTTTTTGAAAGCCTTTGATTTCACAATCTACACTGCAACTTGAAAAACAGCATTTTCAGACTTATAACTTTTAGGATAGAAGATAGTCTTTGTGTAAACCATAGAACCATACACATTTTTACCTGCAGTTTTTCCCAATCTGTTTGTAAAAAAAATCGTTTACACGATTAGATTTATATCATCGTATCCAAATACTTTATAAATACTGTTATAACATTATAAAATACTCCTCCATTGTTTATTGTTTTTAGAAAATATCTAAAATATTTTTTTTTCAGATAGTCATTTATAAAATTAAAGTTCAAAATGGTTGAATTTAATTAAATTCATCTTTACTTCTATAATGCTTTTTCAATGTAGATTGTCCCGAATCATGCAAGCCAGAGGTGACAGTGGCGAGGAGCAAACTACACCAATTGGCAAGAGTAAAGGAAAAAAACCTTGAGAGAAAGCAGGTTCAGTTGGCCACGACTATTTCTCCTATGGCCAAGCGTCTTCTGCTGTCACAACCAGCGATCACTCCCCAGAGGATCGCTGGTTCTCACACGAACTCAGGACTTCATTTCCGCATTCCCCAGGACTACACATTCATACATGCACTGCTCCCAAACACGCACGCCTGCTCACTCATGTATCCTGATTGCAAGCACCAGCTGAGCCTTGTTCACAGACTGATTACATCCCATTCATAAGCCACCCTCTCACCCTACCAGTTGGCCGAGTCTTGTTTTCCTAGTAACATTACAACACGTTTCCCTGTCTTGTTTCTCCGTGTTTCGATCTTAGCCTTGTATCCCAGTTATCCTGTTAAGCCGCCTGCCTTTTGACCTTCTGCCTGTTTATATCGACTACGATTCTGGACTGCCTGTATATACCTGTTTGCACCTGATGACCATTGCTTGCCTGACTATTGAATAAACTGCATAGTGGATCTTACCTCCTGTGGTCTCCTGTCACTCCACCCCAGTCCTGGTAACATCTGCAGAGCTGCAGTCTGGGTGCAGGAGGCTGGAGAACCCTGACGTCCAACGTGGAGAAGCTGCAGGTGGTAGAGGTCACCGGCTGGTTTACAGGCTGGCCCATCAGGATCAATGTCAGGGCTTGTCTGTCACTGGGGTCTTACATGAATCAGTCTCATGCTCTCCACTACTCTATGACCACCACAGCAGCTGCTCAGGATACGGCCTGGTCCAGGATTATGGAAAGCTCAGAAATGATAAAAAAAAAGACTAACATAAGCGGAGATGCTGTTCAAATTAGAATGTCTTTGGGGAAGTGTTCCTGGCTCTGGTTGCTCTAAATAATGCAGACTAACAACCCTTTAGTGGATTTGGATTTCAAAAGCATCTGTGTTTTATGTGTATGCTAATGCAAAGAGATGTGTATTTAATCTAGTTTTAATCTGAGAGAGTGTGTCTGCTTCCCGAACTGTGCAAGGAAAGCTGTTCCAGAGTTTAGGTGCCAGATATGAGAAAGATCTACCGCCTACAGTTGATTTTGAAGTTCTGAGAATAATCAATTGTCCAGAATTCATTGAGCGTAGTGGACGTGAGGGGCTCTAATACACCAGGAGTTCCCTCAAATACTGGGTTTTTTTATTAAACCAACAGGGCTGTAAACCAATCTTAACCAAGCTTAAATCGGTTTAATGCACTTATATTTTACTGTATATACCCAAATGGTTATAGCTTTTATTTGTTTTTTACTGGTTTATTTAATGATTTTATTATTTTCGATATTTGTATATTTTTAAATGATTTCAATATAGCTTGGGCTATTTTATGTAGATCTATGATTTTGTGTTGAGCCTACAAAAGTCGATATGTAATTTGTAAAGTTTTATGTCTTTCTATTTTATTCATATTTGAATACAAATATGTATTCATTATCTTCAAAATAAATAAAGAATGACTCCCAGCCGCTCGTGTCATTGACAGAGCTGAATCGAGCGCTCTTTTGCACGATCTCACACGCACAAATACTGTACATGCATCTGAACGCACTTTCAATTGGGACAAAAACTCTTGACAACTGAAAGTCAATGGAAAAGTGTTCCTTGTGCTACCTGGTGGCTATTGCATAAAGCACAAAATGAGGCCTTTGCTGCTGCAGCACTGCGCGTAACTGCGCGTGACAAATTGCAGCACTGTGCATGAAGAAACATGCATTCTCAGTAGCTACATCTGTAGGTCTCAAGCTTGATTCCTGGAGAGCCGCAGCCCGCAATCGAGGTGTTGAAGACTGCTAGAAAGTATTAAGCAGGTGTGTTGGAGGTGGTTGGGGCTAAACCATGCAGAGCTGTGGCCCTCAAGACAGGCCAAAGTGGAGATAAAAATATGTCTTTAAAAAAAAAAAAATGAAATATTACTGTGGACATGTACTAAAAAAAACAGCCTTTTTTGTGAATCAGTTTTAGAGTAAAGATCTGGGAATCCCTGCCTGCATGACTGTGTGCTAGAATGACATTTCTTCATTCACAGTCCCTGTTGCAGTTTGTGAAGTCAGCACATACATCATGTAGACATTGAGGGCAGCATTTGCCCTCTAATATATAAAGGCTGCAGCGTGTTTGCATAATGAAACGTCATGCGTGACCGGCCAGTTATTTCTCAGTTTTTATCGGACTATATTTTTTTCACTCTAAGGGCAAAGGTAAAACCGCATGTGTTATGTATGAGACATAGGACCTGCCGCATAAGTGCATTAGATACTCTGTATATACCAGTGAATCTGAATTATCGATTTGCGAGAGGTTTTCTGGAACACTAATGAAAACAGCACATTACCATCAGGCTATGAATCTATTAAAAAAGGCCAACCCCAACAGGACACCTCTCTGCTTTACACAGCAAACAAACCTCCTTCAGCTAATCACGACCCACAGGGTATCTGGCAAACCGATGCTTTAGATTAAACCCAGCATGAAGTGGAAGTTGCAATAGTCTTTAATTCCCTATAGTGGTTGGTTAACAAGTAGATATGTAGGAGTTGGAATTGGTTGAATTATTGAATGTTTGGGGATTTCATTTGCTTGCCTTCATGTCATTTGATTGAGAGGTTGCCCTGCCCTCACACCGTTGAAGTGTAATGAAGTTCACTGAAGGCAAAAATAAAAAGAAAAGAAGAAAAATACATGAAATTCAACAATACAAAAATACAGGAGTGAGGATCATTTATCTCACATATTATAATGCTTTATCCCTCCTGTTAACTTGTGGGTCAGAAATTTTTCTAAAATGACCACAACATAAAAAAAAAAAAATAAATAAATACATTTAAAAAATACTTTTCTATATTTTCTATACTTTTCATATTTCCATGATGGTTGTGCATATTTTGGTACATTTGGGTTTTCTTTTAGGTCAATTTTAGGTCGAACTCGTCTTAAAGGCGCAGTAAGACAAAACCACCCCCTGCTGGAAATCAGTATAAAACAGCATCTTGTAAAAGGTATAATGAAAAATCTGATGGGTATTTTGATCTGAAACTTTATATACACATTCTAGAGACGCAAAAGACTTATATTAAATCTGAAAAAAGGGGTAACCTAGGTGCCCTTTAACACAGATTCACAGAGCTTTTGATGTAGATGAAGTTGTTTCTTCATGCGTCAATGATGCATCAACATCAGTCTTCTACTGTAATTAAAGTCCATTGAGTTATCCTGTATTTCTCTGCCATATCTAGGCATTTACTAATAGTAACCCTAAAAGTGAAAGTAAAGCACACACTACTAGATTACGTGAGAACAAATAAAGCAACACAAAACACAACACAACAGAAAGCAATGGAATAAAGACAAACATAGAAATGCAAGAAAACTCATCCATTATCATTTCATCCATCTGTGACACATTCATGCCTATATTATTCTTTATGTAATCACTGCATTTAAAACTTGTGTAAATTATTTAAATAAAAATTGATTTAAAAAAAAGATACTATTTAATTACTTAAAATGTTTTGAAATGACACATAGTCTTCTTGTGTGAAATCCTTGTCATCAAGATATGACAGTGCAGGTGTCACTCCAGTGGACATTATGTCACACCAAAAAAACGTTTCAATGGCTAGTGACCTTTAGCAGTTCTCAAAACACATTTAGTGATTGTTCATGCTCTTCCAAAAATGAAAAAATTAAAATAAATAAAATAAAATAATTAATAAAATATTAATAATAATAAAGATAATGATAATAATAATAATAATAATAATAATAATAATAATAATAATAACAACACTCTAAGTTCATAATTCATTTTCTGACTTTCTAACCTTTCAGTAATAATGTGCATTTTGCTAATGTTTTTTTTTTTTTTTCGCAAGATTTTTACAAATATTTACTTTTTATTAATTTTATTATTTTATTTTTTTTACATGTACATTTAATCATTTGGAGGAATAAGTGTTTATGTATAGATTTTATTATTAGTGATTGATTTACTAGTCATGTCATATGTATGCATATATGTTTGTATTTATTTATTTATTTATTTATTTATTTATTTATTTATTTATTCGTTTGTTCACAACATCCAGGATTAGGTTGTTTAGAATGTCTACTTACAAATGAAGAAGTGTAAATGAGCTTGGAGAGCTACATTTGTGGCTTCGGTAGATCTGGAACGCAGCACACACAGGTAGCGCCAATGTTGTTGTGTCAAGCTGGTTTGGGTGCTCAACCAAATGGAAATGTTTTGATAGCACTGCAGAGTCACAGGTGTTCACACTCTTAGATGTAATCACTCAATGAATGGTTTATGTATATCATTTGTCTCTGCATATTAAGCTAAAATAGAAAGCAGTTTAAAGGAATATTCTAGATTTAAAATAAGTCAACTCTAACATCTTAGATGCATACATTTATTGTTTGTATTTAGTACCTGGTATTTTTTTAAGGTTAAATATTTGGTAATTATTTTTACAGTCATTTAGGGTAATTGAGCTATGATCTGAAACTACAATTTAAGCTTTAAACAAAATTGTTTTCATGTGTTTATTATTATTATTATTATTATAATTATAATAATTATTATTATTATTATTATTATTATTATTATTATTATTAGTGGTAGTAGTAGTAGTAGTAAAAATCTGTAGTAGTTGTAGTAGTAGTAGAAGAAGTAGTAGTAGAAGAAGTATGAAATGCCCATATTTATTAAATACAATCATAAGCATAAAACATATTTTAGTAAAAACATATTCAAAAAATATATATTGTGGAATGTTTTACATAAATAAATATATATATATATATATATATATATATATATATATATATATATATATATATATATATATATATATATATATATATATATTTCAGCAAATTGTAAATCCTAAATACCTATGTACGTTTTTTTTTTTTTTTTTTTCATGATGTGATATATTTTATTTTATTTATTTATTTTTATTTTTTTCATACTAAAATCTGATAAGGTCATTTGAGACAAGAATAATTTTCTTTACATAAATAAATAAATATATTTATCAATGTTGTACATGTTTTTGCAAAGTGAATGTTTTCTCCAAAGAGGATATTTTGCTGTTCCTCAATCAACAACCCAAACCATTAACAGAGGGCAATGGTGAGGTTCATAGGGAAACTGCTAAAGTCACAACCCCTAACCCTAAAATCTATTTGAAAATGAAGTACAAAATGCGGCTCCAGCAAAACATTCTACATTTCAAAATCTCATTCACCCCATAACAGGCCGGAAGAAACAAAATTAAAAGATACAAAACAATAATAGACTTTTCAAATGAGGGAATTTAACACCCACACAGTATGAAGACCTCACAGCAGAGTTTAACCCAAATCCACTCCATACATTTATGCTTGCACTGGTGAATTGAAGTCTTTATCCCACATACACAAAAGCCATGGACCTTTTGGGCTTCTTGATACCTGCCTCAAAGTATGTTGAGAGTGATGCTGAAAATGTGTTTTCATCTTTATTTAACTATTTAACAGAATCAAAATCTCTTTCAATTAAAATAGTTTGTCCAGTACTTCCCATATTTGCAGTGCCAAAATCATATTTCCAAGATCAAGTCCTATATGAATTAATGGAGGAAGCACCCACAAAAAAAAAAAAAAAATGCTTTTATTTAAGTGAAGTTTATTTATAAACTAAAGCTGCGGTCACACTGGGCTTTTCCTCCCATAGACTTCCATTCATACGCACGCGAATGCGTCAGACCGGTTTCGCAGGTTGCTGCGGTGCAAAATTCAAGCTTGGTTAACTCTAACCTGCGAAAACGCATCACTTGACTGCCTGAGACCAATTGAAGATCAAAACATGACCTCTCTGGACAAAAATTTAAAACGGAGCAATCTCTCGCTTTTTATATGTCTAATAAGCTTGTTTAATCCCGCCCCTTTTTGCAGCACCACACGACAGAATATCACAAGCTCAAACTTTAATGTGACCGCAGCTTAATTTCGAGAGGATCATGTGATTATGATTGTCCATGGCTGGTCCCGCATTAGCTAACACATGATTCAACAATCAGACGATTCCTATTGTCCTGATTATTTTACTATAATTAACCAGAGTTTCTTACTAAATGGGGTGACATGGCGGCTCAGTGATTAGCAATGTTCACAGAATGTCACAGGGTAAAGTCCCCACAGAACCAGTCGACATTTCTGTGTGGAGTTTTCTTGTTCTTCCCGCACTCGTCTGGGTTTCCCCATGTTCGCCAGTTTACTCCTACCATCCAAAAACATTTGACCAATGAAAATTTAACATTCTAAATTGGCATCATAGTCAAACTCTTAGTAACCCATGTATCCATCCCTTTATTTGTCATAAGCCAGAAAAAAAAAAAATTCGAGTGGGAGTTTATCAAGATCTACCTTAGCTCAAACTCTCCTCTCACCCTGCTAACAAGAGGGAGCCCAGGACTCTAGAATCTTATGAGCTTAGGGATCTCTCCTGGGACAGCATGCCAAACAAGATTTATTATCAATCATCAGCTAAGTGTGAACTCTAGAATAAACTCACTGTTAAATGGCACATTTAAAATCAGCAACACAATCTAAAGTGACTGACCTGTTTGTGCATTAAACTCTAAAAGTTTAAAATACTATTTGCTCTAGCTATTACACATGTGCAATAATTGGGCAGTATTTCACAACACCAATCTCTTTTATGTTTTAATGGAACCAAAGTATACATTTACAAACAAAACCTGGAGCAAAGATTAGTTCTGACTGGATGAGGTTTCATCCACACTCTGGTGTTTTTCTGTTAAAAGCAGTCATAAACTAGTTGCCAAATTAAACATGCCCTTCAAACTATAAGAATGTGTAGGATGTCCGCCCCTTTCCTAAAATATAATTCATGAAAACTAATTTTAAAAAACTCCCACTGAATTTTTGGCCATTTTGGTCATACAAGAAAAATAATATTTCCAGTTTTCACTGCCCTACTAAGCTCTCTTGATTACTATTACCAGATTGTTTTGATGTATCACATTGGCCTGTGTTTCTTGTTATTTTCTTGGATTACCCCTTGATTGGGTTGTTGGATTGGACTGTTCTCAATGTGTTTAGACCCTCATCTGTTAGCCTACTAGTGGACTGTGTATCTGCCTACTGTTTTGCTTGGTTACTAGAGCAGAATAAACTTTGGCAAACTGATTCAAATCAGCCTTCAGCCTTTGGCTCGTTTCAGTATAGTAGCACAACAATCACTTCCAGAAAACACATGTAAAATGTGTGCCTTAAATGGACTAAATCAGACACATCAAAATTGATTATAGGAGTCTCTTGCAATATATATATATATATATATATATATATATATATATATATATATATATATATATATATATATATATATATATATATATTTTTTTTTTTTTTTTTTTTTTTTTTTTTTGACAATTGTAACCTGTAAATTTAATGTCAATGTGACATCATGGTAAATAATTGACATTTAATCAATATGCATTTTTGATGTATTTTTTTAAACAATTTTAACAGGGAGCCCACTTTAAGTACATTGTAAGAATACAGTTCCAAATCCAGTTTCAATTGGAAATTTGTACCTGAAGCTTTAAGATGAATAAAAAATTTCTTATATTGTAACACTTTTCGTTACATTATTTTGGTGAGCAAAGAGTATCGACCTGTAGATGTCAAATGAACATAAATGTTTTCACATCAAATCGTTTAGTATTCATCAAATATTTTTGATGTTGTTCTTACTTCAAGTTTCCCACTGGCTATGAGTTCACAGTGCATGATTTTTCAAAGTTGTGAAATCACAGATGTTTCAACACTGCATGACTATCTAACATATCGTTTAGTTGCTGTCATGTTGTGGTAAGCAAAATGAGTGAGGACTTTGCAAGAACAAAATGGATTTATTGAAAATAAAAAGAAAGCCCAACAAAAACCACCTTACTTACTCCCATGGCCGTTTATGTCGAAGTTGATATTGAGTTGCACCATGTTGATGTTTCATAACATCTAATTTTTACGAGGTGGGTCACTAGTCCAACGCTCAACCTCCAACATGGAGAACCAGGACATACACACATACACTACGGACAATTTAGCTTACCCTATTCACTTACATTGAAAGTGTTTGGACTTAGTAAACCATAGCACTTGGAGGAAACCCACACAAACACAGGGGCAACATGCAAACTCCACACATAAATCCTAACTGACCCAGCTTGGGCTTGAATCTTCTTGCTGTGACACGCCAGTGTGCTGCCCCAACAAAAACCACCTGAAGGGGAAAAACATAAATAAAAGACAAACTAGATTGGGCTGGAAGGTTGGACAGGATCAGGACACGACACAACTCACAGGAAGAATGATTACAAACTGGCACTGGACAGTAAACATGAGGGAGCTTTAAAGAGAACAAGTTAGCAAACAATAAGGTGAACATAATGATTAATAATGGGTTAACAAGATTGGAGGCACTAGACAAAAGACATAAGAGCATAATTCAACAGTCACACTAGTTTGCTTGTGAAATTCTGTCGTGCGGCACTGGGGAAAGGGGCAGGATTAAACAAGATGATTAGACATTGAAAAACGTAAGCGATTGGTCCATGATTCAAATTCCTGTCCAGAGAGGTCATTTGATCCTCGATCGGTCTCACGCAATCAATAGATGCGATTTCCAAGCTTGAACTTTCCAACGCAGCAAACTGTGAAACTTGCCGCATGGCCTTGCATTTCTGGTCTGACGCATTCACCTGCGTATGAATGGAAGTCTATGGGGAGAAAAGTGCAGTGTGACCGCAGCCTAAAGCACAAAGGGACAACCTATGTGCTCATATCAAATAGGACTAGAACACTCAGCCAATGAGAGAACTTATTAGTTATTACTTATTATTCAGCAGAGACCACGCTCATTACAAAGATGAAGACACAGATAAAGACAGGACATATAAGTGCAAAACCCAAGAAAACTTAAGCTGAGTACATCATCCAAGACAGGACTAGTGTCTGGACTCCACCACCAAAACAAGAATAAACAAGACCCAAGTGGCAAAGTCCTGACCGTTGCTGCTGTGTTCACATTGGGCAATGGATCACCAACAAGAGCTTACAAACTGCATCACTTTACTAGACACTCTCAGAAATAAAAGTATGTGAGCTGTCTTTGGGGTAGTACCTTTTCAAAAGGTACACATTTGCACTTGTAGTGTCCTTATTTTTACCTCAAAAGTATTTTAAAAGGAACAATTTTTTACTTTTTAGGTACTAATATGGACCCTTGAGGTATTAATATGGCCCTTTTAGGTACTAATGTGTACCTTTTGTAAAGGTACCAACCCAGTGAGAGCTCACGTACCACTGTAGGAAGAATAGCTGACAACTGTGTTTGGCTTTACATTTCACAACCAACCACACGTAAGAACTGATAAGAGAATGAAAGATGATTACATTTGAAATAAAAGTTCTCGTGCAAGACTGGAAATGGTACCCCATGGAGGAAGGCTACAGCTCAGATGAAACATAAAAAAACTTTCCAAACAAAACAATTTCCAAACTTGACTCCTCTTGGGTCCAAAAAGACACAGATAAAGCCTTTCGCTGAAAAACATTCCTGATATTGTGGTCTATAACTCCTCAACTTCCCATGGCTCTGTATCTTTTCTTCTCATTGACTATAGATCATCACCGGTGTTCTTTTCAGTCAAAACACCTTTTGACAACAGGTCCATATATTTAGCACAACAAATATTAAGTTGACAACATATCAGTTATTCTCTCTATCTATGTCTTTGAAAATTCACACTGCATGATTGTCACTCATGATATTGAGCATCGATTTACCTGATTTTAGACATTCATCTGTGACAAAACCTGATGGCAAGTGAAAATTGGGACTAAAATCGTCCAGTGGAAACTCAACATCTAGTGTTGTACTTTTCCCTTATTCATAGTATATAGTGATAGTGCCGTATTTGTACATCTATATTCTTTGGCTGAACGCAGCCCATCCAAGCACTTGCTGATAAACTGGAACTCAGTGCTGTCATGTGAATAAAGCTTTAAACAGATGATGTTCCAGCAGAGATCACAGACGCACCAGCAGCAGGAAACTGATCTGAAAACGGATTAAACACAGTAAAAGCCAGAGACAATATGATTACACATACTTAATCAACACTGTGATTTACACCCCTGCCTTAAACCAAAGCCAAAACACAGAATTACAAAACCAAAATTAAATGCTGGGATGCAAAGAAAGCATACAATCACACAGATGCTTGAAGGATACTATGAGCTACTTTTGATATGTCTCTGCTAATCTAAATCCCATATAAAGGCGAGGTTGAGGTAGAGCTTTACAATAGACGTAGATGAGTCTAAAATTAAAAAGATAGTATTTGCTTATTAAAAATACGAAGCTGCTTTCTGCATTTATGTATTTATTTGCTTATTTCTTTATTATTTTGGTGATCATGATGGGTCTGGAAACACTCCAGTGAGCGAAATGGTCTTCCTGCGAAAGTGCTATGCCTTAAAGACTCTAACGTGATCACTGATGTGAGTGGGATTTTGTTAGATGTGCCAGCTACCTTTGAAGCTGTTAGGCTGGGTTGGATATTAGTTTTAATTTAATTATGATATTCTTATCTTTCATGCAACCACTCACAGCATATAATCAGATTACGGAGGCGATGGCAATTAAAATCTGAGAACTAACAAGATGATCCGCCCTTCACGGTTGGTTTGTGAGAAACGGGGCTCAATCTGGTTTCAGTTAGTCAGCTCAGTTGCTATGAAGGCAATGAATGTATCTTCATGAATAGTGATTGCAAATACATTCCACAAATTGCATAAATAACACTTTTAGGTCATAGAAATATTCATTGATTACCTTTTTTTTTTTTTTTTTTGGCAAAAATCTATAATTAAATACATGGATATCACTTCAATTTGGTATTTTAGCTTTCCAAATATCTTAAATATCTATTTTGAGGTTCAATATCTAGATTGTACTAACCTGCAAACAAGTGATTTCAGTGGTTTCAGATTTTAACCTGTTTAATTCAATTTGCCTTTAAGCTAAAAACCAGCCCCATTGGAGAAATGAGTTTGTCCTTAAAGGGGTATTAGGGGTACTACCTACAGTGCCACTGCGTCACCATGACCCAAAAAAAAAAACTTTACAAAATGTAAATCATTGTAATGGTCTCTTTAAATAAAAGAAAAATAATTTACATACTTGTGAAGTAAATATTCTAGCGTACAAGACTGGTTACTCAAAAGTCTTGTTCAGGCCTATTCAGTGTGGTTTTTAGACCTTATTTCATATATATATATATATATATATATATATATATATATATATATATATATATATATATATTTTTTTTTTTTTTTTTTTTTTTTTTTAATGCATGTATGTACATCAGTATTTATCACATATCATTGCAGCACAGTTTGTGCTGAAAACAATAAATAAAAAATAAAATAAAAAATACATGTTGGCCAATACTATGTAATAAGTCGCTGAAATAAGCACAAATGTCATGGCATGTCAAAACATCTTAGGAAATCAGACCCCTTAGACCTCTGAGGGTTAAACCAGCAGTTTTCCTGGCATAAAAAGGTAATGTTTATGTTCTCTTCAGATTTATGTATTTTTAATGTGAGTTTGATTACCATCTTAACATTTATAGCCACTGTGAAAACACCAGCAGATAGTTATGGATAGTCATGGATAGTTAAACTTATTTTTGAAAATAAAACAAGCAATATCACATCCTGACAGTAAATGTATTAATTATAGTTTGGTCCAAAGACCAATTTTACACTGATTTTGATTTTAAGTTGAACCAGTAATTAAAGTTCATTCACTCATTCATTCATTTTCTTTTTGCTTAGTTTCTATTTCAGAGGTTGTCACAGAACAATGTACCGCCAACTATTCCAGCTCGTTTTATGCCTTGGATGCCCTTTTAGCCAAATCCCAGTATTGGGAAACACCCCTACATGCTCATTTACACACTACAGTCATTTCATTTTATTCAAATCACCTATATAGCACATGTCTCTGGACTGCGGGGAAAACTGGAGCACTGGGAGGAAACCCACGCAAATACAGAGAACTAGCAAACTCCACACCGAAATGCTAACTAGCCCAGCTGGGACTTCAACCAGTAACCTTCTTGTTGTGCTAACCACTGAGCCACCGTGCCACCCTAGTAAATAAAGTTAAACCAAGTAATTAAAATATCTAATGGACATCATAAACAACATTTTAACTTTGAGTGAATGTTTTGTTTTCAGTGTCAGCCAAGCCAAAATATAATTTATAAATTTAGCTGTATCAAATTGCAGTACAGTTGGTTTTAAGTATACTTTTCAGTGTACAGTGGTTGGATGAGGTTAGGAGAAAACCCAACGAGTAGTTTGCAAAGTAGATTTTTCAAATTATCTCAAACAATCCTTTTCAATTTCTCACAATCCCCTAGAACCATGAGTCACACAGGCTACAGGGCCGTGAGTCACACTTTTTGATCACTGAAGCTCACGATTTATGTTCTCACACTATAAGGTCTGATTGTCGAGCTGTGACTTGATTGCTCACACTAAACGTGTGAAATTAACAACCCCTGAACCTGGAAGTGTATAGTTGTTTCTGCCTTTAAATGTGAACAGAAACACTGAGTTCAGGCCTGTAGGTTCATGGGATTCAACTGTGAGATCCCCTTTCTGGGGGTGTCCGAAATTTCTCACACATCAGGAATTCATGTGACCATTCAATTGCAGGTTACCAGAGGTTAAATATTCTCCCTGACAAACAACGACCTGCAAAGATGAATTTCAAACTGACTCAAAAAAGTGTATAAATACCCAGCTTTACTCACCCAAGCTACTTAACAATGCATATTTATGTGCATGAGTGGATCAGCAGCTGGTTGTTGAATCGCAGGTGTATCATTTAGGATGAGGATGTTAATTAATTAAGCTGGAGCTCACTGTTGTTTTTTTGTCGAGCTGCTTCAGCATCAATTTATACCTTACAACATTGACACTGATATTGAGCTGAACTGAATCAACATTTAACTGACTTGAGCTGAATAACAACCAGAGATGGGTGTAACATGTTCCACAGTAACTCGTTACTGTATTCTGATTATATTTTTGAGGAATGCAGTGATGTAACGATCTACGTTTTACGTTTGTGTAATTTGATATCAGTTACTACGGTTCCAGACTCCCAACGCCGCAGTGCTTTTTCATACTATATGATACTATATTTTACATACTATATTTTTCATAATGTCAATGGTTTCAGGTATCCAATTTTCTTCATGTCCATCTTTTGTGGTAAAAAAAATAATAAATAAAATAAAAAAATCAAAAAAGACAAACTGATTTAGAAAAAGAGAGATAATTTAAATTTTTGGCCGAACTATCCCTGTAGCTCTTTAAAATATATCAAGCAGCTGTGATTACCTCATTGTTATGTTTTTCAGTGAATAATACATTACTGGAAGAGCTGCAGTATGTTTTGTTTTGTTAAAGGTATATTTTATTTGTTTTAAAAGTAACTTCATAGTAAAGTAACAATTACAATTTTCGAGTTGTACTCAGTAATTTGTTATCAATTACTTTTTAAAAAGTAGCTTACCCAACACTAATAACTGCATTGCTGGATATATTGTTGAACTGCCTATAGCTGATCAAGTAACTTGACACTGCTACAGTATTATTATTAACTAACTTGAGCTACATAAAAACATGGTTCCCCTTCGGGGGGAACTCCAGCACTATAAGTGGATTTGATTGTTAAAAACCACGAATTGGGAGGTTCGGTTCAGAAGCTACTCGTCTGAAAGAGTATTGAACGGGCCAATTAAGAATGAATTGGCAGCGCAAGCCTGCGCAGGTGAGCGGCATAAGCAATCAACTGAGTATATAAGCTCACCTGGCGCCAGCAGACGCTATCCTTTTCGCTTCAGAGCCTTTTCTGATCGAGCTTATGAGGGTTCCTCCTGCTGATCTACAGCCATTTCGAGAGAACGATTGCATCCCGGTCCAGAGCGAGTCCACGCAGCGGCAGACAGTCGAGCTGGGTATCTCCCTTGCCTGGCGTCCCTTTGGGTCCGGTCCTCCAAGAGCGGTGCGTATTGTTGCAAATCCTAAAAGAGCAACACAGTCGTGCAGCACGTCCTTTTCAGGATGGCGCTCCGACTGTGCGTTTCTGGTTGCGGGGGTTTCCTGGCTCCGGATGATGGACACGATCACTGCATTACATGTTTGGGGGTCCAGCATGTTAATGTGGTGCTCGGGGGCGGTTCATGTCGTCACTGCGATGCCATGACCGTTGCGCAGTTGAGATCGCGGTTAGCTTTCATAAGAGAGCGAGCCACACCAGTTGCCTCCTGCTCTGCAGCGGGCGCTAGGGCAGATCTAAGGGCTTCAGCGAGAGACAATCCGCCGCCCACGGGCTCGCGGACCTCTCGCTCCTCCAAGCGCTCCATCCAAGCTTCGGGCGCTGGGAGTGATCCGTCTAATCAGATGGTAGCTCTCACACTCGCTGACACCGGAGATCAGATGTCCTCCGCGGCATCGGAGGGTGGGCTTTCATTGTCCGACGATGATCCAGACCCGCTTGCCCCTTTCGGGCAGGTGAGCACTGTCAAAACGGATACTGAAACGGACGTGTTAGCCGTGCTTTCCCGGGCTGCTTCGGCCGTGGGTTGGAGATGGTTTATCCCCCAGCTCCGCGGCCGGACCGACTAGAGGGGCGTTCCCTTCTTCCCGGCGACGCACAGTAGGCTCACGCGGTCTTAAAGAGCACCTTTTTTCTGCTCGTGCTGCGTGTCCCTCCACCCTCACCACTCACCACTGGTGGTGGAGCGGCCAGGGGGTATGTGGCGATTCCTCAGGTTGAGTGTGCGATGGCAGTTAATCCGCGCAGCGCCTCTTCTTGGTGGGGTCTGCCTCGTCTTCCATCCAAAGCCTGTGAGTTTTCGGCTCCCTCGGAGCTAGAGCTTACAAAGCTACGGACCAGGCTGCATCCGCCTTGCATGCGATAGCCACCGACCAGCGCTACCAAGCGCAGGCGCTGGCCGAGCTGCACGAGGGTGGGTCCAACCCAGGCTTATGAGCTTCGCACCGCAGCCGACTAAGCTCTTCGGACTACTAAGTCCGCTGCGTGTGCTTTGGGGAGGACGATGTCCACACTAGTGGCCCAGAAGCCCCACTTCTAACAAAGCTTGGTTGATATGCGCGAAGTTGACAAAGTCCGCTTTCTTGACTCGCCCATATCCCAAACTGGTCGGCGACACAGTCTGCGAATTCACCCAGGAATTCGAGGCAGTGAGAGAGCAGTCCCATGGGTGATGTCTAATCAGCGGCCCCGTAAGCCCGCTCCACCCGCCGTGCCATCCATACCTGCTCCTCGCCGAAGGCGCCCGCCTACGAGAGCTGCACCGCCCCCGCACTCGCCTCTGGCGAAGCGAGCGCGTCAAGCACCTCGGAAGCAGGCCACTCCCCCTGCCCAGAACGCCGCTAAGTCTGGCAACGGACCGCGAAGCGTCCCTGGGACAGGTCATCTGGAGAGGAGGGAACTTGCTCTTTCCCCGCTGGAGGGCGGGGCGCCATTTCCAACGGCACTTTTTACTGCCATGAAATGAAAGGGCACTTTTCCACTTCTCCGGAGGTGACAGCCCGAAATCTGCCAGTTTGAGCTCAGCTCTCTAGCTCGTAGGTTCGGTGCACTCCGCCAGTGGCTCACGGGCACTGCAGGCCCTGCCAGCCTGGGACGCGCCGCCTCTCAGCTCGCAAGGTCTGCATGCTCTGCCAGCGGCTCACGGGCGCTGGGGGGACGGTCTCCCTTCTCCCAGCCCCCAAGCCCCCCCTCCGGAGTCAGGGTGCGGAGCCAGAGCGAATCGCTCTCTTCCAGCTCTTCTGTGGGACCCTCGCGCTCCCCGGATCAGCACACCCGCTCCGCGCTGCCCCTCCGCGGGTATGTCAACGATTGCTTCGATGACGTCATTAGCGAGGGCTCTGCCTGCCTGGTTAGCGCGGGCCAGCCCCTCGCGGTGGCTTATACGCACGATCGGACTCGGCTACGAACTACAGTTCTCCAAACGGCCTCCCAGGTTCATGGGCGTGTGTTTCACCAGGGTCAATCCCCTGTCCGCCCCTGTCTTGCGAGAGGAGATTGCTGCCCTCCTGGCGAAGGGTGCAATCGAGCCGGTACCTCCAGCCGAGATGGAGAGCGGGTTTTACAGCCCGTACTTCATCGTACCCAAAAAGAGCGGTGGGTCACGGCCAATCCTAGATCTGCGCGTTTTGAATCGCTGCCTTCACAAGCTGTCGTTCAGAATGCTTACGCAGAGGCGCATCCTCCGATGCGATTCGTCCTCAGGATTGGTCTGCAGCCATAGACCTGAAGGACGCGTATTTTCATGTCTCCATTCTTCCACGCCACCGTCAGTTCTGTGGTTTGCAATCGAAGGTCGAGCATGGCAGTACAGGGTCCTCCCCTTCGGGCTCTCTCTGTCTCCGCGGGTCTTCACCAAACTCGCGGAGGGTGCCCTAGCGCCTCTGCGGCTGGCGGGCATCCGCGTACTCAATTATCTCGACGACTGGCTGATTTTAGCCCACTCTCGGGAGCAATTGACTACGCACAGAGACGAGGTGCTCCGGCATCTCCGCCTATTGGGGTTGCAGGTCAACTGGGAAAAGAGCAAACTCACCACGGTGCAGAGGATCTCTTTTCTCGGGATGGAGCTGGACTCGGTCACCATGGTAGCGCGCCTCTCCGGAGAGCGCGCTCGCCTGCTGCTGAACTGTCTGAGGGAGCTCGACAGCAAGTTAGTGGTCCCACTGAAATATTTTCAGAGGCTCCTGGGGCATATGGCTTCCGCTGCGGCTGTCACGCCGCTCGGATTGCTCCATATGAGACCACTTCAGCACTGGCTTCAAGATCGAGTTCCGAGACGCGCATGGCATGCGGGCACACACCGAGTCTCTGTTACTGCGCTGTGTCGCCGCACCCTCAGCCCCTGGAACGACCCCTCGTTCCTGCAGGCCGGTGTGCCTCTGGGACAGGCGTCCAGTCATGTTGTTGTTTCGACAGATGCTTCCAGCACAGGCTGGGGAGCCGTGTGTCGCGGGCATGCAGCTGCGGGCCTGTGGGTAGGTGCCCAGCTGCATTGGCACATCAATCGCCTAGAGCTGTTGGCAGTGTTCCTTGCTCTTCGCCGTTTTTCTCCGGCGCTGGGGCAGCAACACGTGCTGGTCAGGACGGACAGTACGGCGGTGGCGGCGTATATCAACCGCATGGGGGGTATGCGCTCTCGCCGCATGTCTCAGCTCGCCCGCCGTCTGCTCCTCTGGAGTCAACCGCGGCTGAAGTCGCTGCGTGCCATTCACATCCCAGGTATGCTCAACCGTGCAGCTGATGTGCTCTCACGGCAGCAGATTCACTCTGGAGAATGGAGACTCCACCCTGAGTCTGTCCAGCTGATATGGGCGTGATTCGGGGAGGCCCAGATCGATCTGTTTGCTTCCCCCGAGAACGCTCATTGCCAGTTGTTTTATTCCCTGACCGAGGGCTCTCTCGGCACGGATGCACTGGCCCACAGCTGGTCTCGGGGCATACGCAAGTATGCGTTTCCCCCAGTGAGCCTGATCGCGCAGTTAATGTGCAAGGTCAGGGAGGACGAGGAGCAGGTTTTGTTAGTTGCGCCCCTCTGGCCCAACCGAACCTGGATATCAGAGCTCTCCCTCCTCGCGAAGGCCATCCCTTGGCAAATCCCTTTGAGAGAGGACCTACTTTCTCAGGGACAAGGCACCGTCTGGCACCCTCGTCCCGATCTCTGGAACCTCCACGTGTGGTCCATAGACGCGAGGAAGACTTAGGTAACCTGCCGCCCGCGGTGGTTGATACCATCACTCAGGGCGTGCCTACGCCCTGAAGTGGAGTCTATTCACTGAGTGGTGTGTCTCTCGCAGAGAAGACCCCCGATCTTGCCAGATCAGTGATGTGCTCTCTTTCCTTCAAGAGAAGCTGGACAGCAGGCTGTCGCCCTCCACTCTCAAGGTTTACGTTGCTGCCATCTCCGCTCACCATGACGCGGTGGCTGGCGGCACCGTGGGAAAGCATAACCTCATCATCCGGTTCCTCAGAGGCGCTAGGTGAATTAATCCAACTCGCCCCCCTCTCACGCCCTCTTGGGATCTCGCCCTCGTTCTCACGAGCCTGCGATTTGATCCCTTCGAGCCACTCGATACAGTATCTTAAGATTTCTGTCCCTGAAGACAGCTCTGCTGGTCGCGTTGGCCTCCATTAAGAGGGTCGGGGACCTGGAGGCATTTTCGGTCAGTGACTCGTGCCTGGAATTCGGGCCGGGATTTTCTCACGTTATTCTGAGACCCCGCCCGGGTTATGTGCCCAAAGTTCCTACCACTCCTTTTAGATATCAGGTAGTAACCCTGCAAGCGCTGCCCCCGGAGGAGGCAGACCCAGCCCTGTCCTTACTTTGTCCAGTTCGCGCTCTGCGCATTTATGTGGACCGTACTCAGAACTTTAGATCTTCTGAGCAGCTCTTTGTCTGTTATGGCGGACGGCAGCAGGGAAGTGCCGTGTCTAAACAACGTTTATCCCACTGGATTGTGGAGGCCATTTCATGTGCTTATTTGAGCAGAGGCCAGCCGCGCCCCCCGGGAGTGCATGCGCACTCCACTCGGAGCGTTGCATCCTCTTGGGCGTGTGCACGTGGCGCTTCTTTAACAGACATTGTAGAGCTGCGGGCTGGGCGACACCCAACACATTTGCAAGATTTTATAATCTGCGAGTGGAGCCGGTTTCCTCAAGGGTGTTAGGTACCTTTGGTGATTGAGGAAACAACTCTGTAGGTGTTGTACACGCTTGCGGTGCCTTTTTTCCCTAACACGGAGAGATGTGCACCCTCCTGTCTGTCAGTAAAGTTCCCCATTCGGTGAGCCCTGCAGATTCCTCCGAGGCCCCCAGCACTGACTCAGCGGAGGAGTCACTTGCTGGCCCATTACGTAGTAGGTCTGCCCGCTGGTCAGCCCGCGTTTTGGGTATAGGTGCCTGCTATGGCCGATCCCCGCTGGTGATCCCCATATGCTTTTTCCACCACGGTTAAGTTCCCCCCCTGGGCGGACCCGTGCTTTCCCTATCTGCTAACCACCTTTTTATGTGCACTCCCCCTTTTCAGGGTTAGTCCATATGTAATTCCATTTGTTTCCCCCTATTGGGTGCGGATGGTCTCCGCAGCGTCCTCCCTACTGGGATGGCACGCTTCCCAACCTACTGTCGTATATTCCTAGAATTATCTAGACGCTAGCGACTCCCAAAAAAAGATACCTATTCCGTAAAACTTCTTTTGAAGTGGGATAAGTTAGGGCCAAGGGCACGTTGGAGGACCACGCCTCTCATGATCTGGGTGCGTCACACTTGCCTGACCGCTCTCTCATGGTGGGTGTTGGTAAGGTGCAGTCATTATGGCGCTTTCAATGGGCTCCCAATTCGTGGATTTTAACAATCAAATCCACTTATAGTGCTGGAGTTCCCCCCAAAGGGGAACGTTCGAGGTTACTAAAGTAACCCTTCGTTCCCCGAGGAGGGGAACGGAAGCACTATACTCCGTCGCCATAATGACTGTCCCTTAGCTGTTAAAAGTCTCTTCAGCCTAAAAAGGATAGCGTCTGCTGGCGCCAGGTGAGCTTATATACTCAGTTGATTGCTTATGCCGCTCACCTGCGCAGGCTTGCGCTGCCAATTCATTCTTAATTGGCCCGTTCAATACTCTTTCAGACGAGTAGCTTCTGAACCGAACCTCCCAATTCGTGGATTTTAACAATCAAATCCACTTATAGTGCTTCCGTTCCCCTCCTCGGGGAACGAAGGGTTACTTTAGTAACCTCGAACGTTTTCTTTAGAGTTGCTTTAGAGTAGAATTTGAGCTATCTTTCAGTGGTTTGGTTTAATTCAATGGTTTGACTTTAGTTTACCGATTATTATTTTGCTTTTTCATTTTATGGAACGTTTTGAAAAACATTAAAAAAAGAATAGTTCATTTGACTTCGGCTCATGTGATACTGGCATTGGTTGTAATTTGTAGTGGAGTCATTTTCACAGTTGGCTGCCCGAACGGCTATTTTCAACTGCACTTTACAACTGCTCGATCATTAAATACATATTTTAAACAAGTATTGCATAGATATTTTTCATGCAGATTTTATCATGCAGAGACATTTTTACTTTTGAACATTCATTTTTTTATATTATTTAAGTAAAGTTCAGAATAATTCAAAAGGAAAGAAAGGTCATATTTATTTTGAAGGCAAAATGCTCTCTATTAGTATGCCATTAACTAAAAATTTTAGCTCAATACACTATAAATTTGCTGCTTAGTAATAGTTAGTAATTTAGTAGTTAGGTTTATGTATTGGGTGAGATTGGTAATGTAGAAGAAGGTCATACTTTATAAGTAATAATAAACAAGACAAAACAGCAGGCGTCATCAGAGATAATTTACATCTCTATTATAGCTGCAGTTTTTGTTAAAAGGGTCATGAACTGACAGATATAAGATTTTGAATATAAAATGTTGTTTTGTAAAACTTTGTTCTTAGTCTAAAAGCAGCTTATATTGAAGGCAACCTGTGACTAAATAGCGTGGCTACACTTCACTTCCACTAAGGAAACGCAATACTTGCTTCTACATCACTGCCTGTTTAGCTCAGCCCAGTGCTCTGAAGACAACAAGGCTCTGCATAGTCCCACATTGTGGAAAAACTGATTATTTGTATTACCTTTATCCTGATGCCAACAGTAATAAAGAGTGAATAGTTCATCCATTTTTTTAAAAAGGTCATGAACTAGCTTCTTAAATATAACTTTATACTCTTATCAGAGGTAATTACTAATGATGTTTGCATGGGTTTTACATTGAAAAACATAAAAATCCACAAGTAATAGGCTACTGTCTGGTCAAAAACATTACATAAAATAGCCCAATTTCTTCTAAATTATGTTTCTTTTTATTTTAATGTACAAATCCTGATGACATTATAAGTGGATCTCTGAGAGCAGCACAAATGAAAAAAAAAAAAAAAAAAAAAAAACTGTTCATGACCTCTTATAAAACAAATGACTGATTTGTACTCCTAATTTAATATCTTGGTCACACACAGTGTCATTAGTTAATGGTAGTTAATTTATTTACTAACAGAAACTAACAATTAGCAATATTTGAACAGCATTCATTAATACTAGTAAAACATTTACTAATTATTAAAATCTGAATGTATGCATGTAGACAATAGATAACACACTGCAAGTTAACAAACTAACATTGAACAACTGTATGTCCATAAACTAATGTTAACAGTGTTTAATAAATTTATGTAATTTATGTAGTATCCATTGTTTGTTCATGCTGTTACATACATTAACTAACATTAATACAAAAATCTTAATATAAAACAATAAACTATTACAAGTGAGCATAACACTTTAGTTTAGTTCCTAATTAACTAACAATATTAGCTTAACAAACTACTAATTAGTAAGGTAGAAGTTGGGTTTAGGTTTGGGATAGAATTAGGGATGCAGAATAAGATCATACTGTATAACTACTCATGAACAGTTAAAATCTTAATAATCAATCCAATCTCACGGCAATTTGTGACTTTTTGATTTAGTGGCTAATTTGTATGAATTTATACGATCTAATTGTACTATTTAGTACGATTTGCTCATCACCCAATGACGGTTGGGGTTAGGTGCCACACCTCCTCTTTAAAATCGTACATTTTTGTACGACTGAACTCTCTAAACTGGCAAAACGTAAAATACTTATGTTTCCTCATGAGATAAGGCTGTAATAATAGGCAGGTAATAAGCCAGTTATTAATAACATGTATTGTGACCTAATCTAATGTGTTACCCAAGTGACTATACTGTGTTTTACGAGTTCTTTTGGCACTGTGTCTAAAACGTTCCTTTACCATAAAGTACTTGCAATATACTGCCTCTTGTGGCAGATGATTGTACTATAAACAGTAAAACAGAGGAAAACCCTCCTGATAATTCTTAATAATGTGAGGTGCTGGTGAGACACAGTAACCATGTCTGCTTCGGATCAGACAATACTGCCTTCATGAGGCTGCAGAAAGCTCTATGAAGGACTGCTGTGGCCATCGTGGGGAAATGAAGCATGGCAGGGGGACACATTGCTCCTCCGCCTCACAATCAGTCAAGGGGAATTAAATGAGCAAGTCTCTGTGTACTTCTGCATGATTGATGCTTGTCAACATGAGCAGCCCAGGGCAGAGGAATCATCATCTTGTACATTTTGATGCTGAGAATGATCTTACCACTTGGTGGTTGATCTTGGGTCAGGGAAAGAACGGTATGGGGGTGGCTGTCTGAGCACAATGTGGCAACCTTGTAATTGAAATTGTCACAATTAATGTTCTGAGCATTGTAATCCAAATGACATCTGATGCCAATCAAAGAAATAACAGGCTAAACACAACTATTTGAAAATTATCCTTCACTAAATGGATACACTTTAGAAAAAAATATATTAATAATGAATGCATAAAAAATCTTTCTTTCTTTCTTTCTTTCTTTCTTTCTTTCTTTCTTTCTTTCTTTCTTTCTTTCTTTCTTTCTTTCTTTCTTTCTTTCTTTCTTTCTTTCTTTCTTTCGTTAGGTGTGTGTGTGTGTGTCTTTGCCTTATGTTCAATTCAATTCAGCCAGGTCCAGGATTATGAATACCTTGGCATCATTTCTTCACATATTTTGGATCGCATTAATGGTGCTGAATAGTCTCTGGGGGCCTAAGGATGAGTATCTCCAAGTGGAAATAGAGAAAAAAGAAAATAACTAGCGTAGCTACTGTCCATGGTGTATTTAAATGAGATGCAAAAATGAATTGGGAAGGCTATATTGTCTGTAGTGTATGAGTGTGAATGAGTATTTGTGGATGATTCCCAGAGATGGGTTGTGGCTGGAAGGGCATCCGCTGCGTAAAAATGTGCTGGATATGTTGGCGGTTCATTCCGCTGTGGCGACCCTGGATTAATAAAAGGAGTAAGCCAAAAAGAAGATGAATAAGCGATTGAATGTTTAGAAAAGTGTTAAAAAAAAGCTTCTCTACGTTAAACAGATATTGGGGAAAAAAATAAACAGGGGGACTAATAATTCTGACATCAATCTTCTGTAAGGGAATGGCTCACTCTCATTAGTGTCATAACTCGGTTATTATTATTGTTTTTTATCAATTTAAGTTAATATATGCACATTTTAGAGGGGGTGCATTTTATGGCAGGGGTAACACCCTTCTATGCAGATGTCTGCACGCAGTAAGTTTTGGAAGTCCAGCGTTTAAATAATATGAAGATGATCTTATTTTGACAAATGTCTCCTAAAGAGTTTAGACAACCTCAGCCTTAAAAATTCAACAGATAATTCTATAAAACACGTTTTTGTGTTCTCTAGAATTGTCTTTAGAATTTTATTCTAATGAAATTAATATACTTATGCAAAATATTTCATAAATGATCCTAGCATATCACTTCAGTTCTGTTTTTACATTGTTTTCCAGTTACATTTTGGATTTTTTTTCCTTGTTTATTGAGAGTATAATAATAATTTGTTAATACTAACAATAGTCTTATTTATAATAAACATTTTATAAAAGAATTTATTAAAATATTATGTTCATAATTTATTTGATACTTATTAATAAATGGGGCATGGCTTGTTATGGGGCAGGGCATAAATTCTCACTCCAAGCTAAAACCAAAGTTGGCAGCCCTGACTTCATATTAGTGCAATGACTTGTGCAACAAACAATGCAGTGGAATTTGTTGGTTAGGTAAATAAATAATAGACTAAAAAATAAATAAAACAAATAAAAAAATAAATAAAACATAAATAAATAAATAAATAAATAAATAAATAAATAAATAAATAAATAAATAAAACATCTTAAAAGATAGAAAAACAGACAGAAAATACAAATAAAAAGTCAATATAGTTATGACACATAAAGTGCGTTGAGACAAGCCAAAATCATTGTTTTCCCAGCTCTCAACCCCCTCCGGTTAAACACATAAATTTTACACTACTGAGTGAATGAATGTCTTAACGTTGGCCTCGTAAACCTGCTAAATTGCTTTGATCCCCTTTCTAATCAGACACAATCTGCTTTTTAGAAACTGGAAATTGTATTAGGCAATTTCTTTGTGAAAAATCCTGGATGGTTCCCCCGTCTCCTAGTGAGACTAAGCAGGCTCTCCAAAAAGCCAGTTCATACACGCGCATATGGGAGATGGAGATGCAAGCAATAGGCCTGCAAATCCTGCCAGTATGACAAATCCGCATTATGCATTTCCCTCTTTTTGAAGCCATTCAATTAACTGGGCCATTGGAATCAGAGAATGCAGAAGAATTAGAGAGCTTGTAGACGGATATGAGGATCTCCACAGGCCAGGAAATGAAGGAAACAGCATCACGGCCGTATCTGGGAGGCTGAAGTTTAGTGGGTTCGTGTATATATTTGGCTTTGTTACATAAAAAGACACATTTTTGGATCAGACCATATGGGAGAGACGGAAATAGATTGTGTCTCCTGAGCCAAGAGGGAGCCAAAAAATTCCCCAGATCTAGTTGACTCACTCATTATCAAAGTCCCTCCTGTGGCCCTCTGCCCTCCTTTATTCAGGAAGTGGAGGTGATAAAGATACCACATTTGCTGAGGAAAGTAGCCCTTCATTCTGATGCCAGACCAACTATAGTTCTGTTGGTGAAGAGTTAGACTGGAGTCCAGATCAGGTCAAAGATAAACACACTCACACCCGTTTACACAATATTCAATTATTCAAATGTGCAGTACTGCAATAATGGAGAGGTATAATATTTATATAATGGTATGTTGTTGTTGTTTTTTTAAGAATATTTTGAAAGTATTTGCATTTCTGTTTATTGTTTAGCCTAATAGTTAAAATATGAACATTATCAAATGACGATTGGACCTACTACATGCTGAAATATTGATTGACTGTTTATAGGGGTAGTTAACACTGTACAACAGTGTTTCTCAACCATGTTTCTGGAGGACCACCAGCACTGCATGTTTCGGATGTCTACTTTAACTTTCACACCCTTTACATGACTTGAGTCTCTGCTAATAAGCTGGGGCCTCATGTACGAAGACTTGCGTTGAAATCATACTAAAACAATGCGTACACACAAAGCTAAAATGTGCGTACACAGTAAAAATTCAGATGTATGAAACACTACTTACGCCGAATCACACGCATTTTGTCTTTGTACACACAAATGAACGTGAAACTGAGCGCATATGCGCAAGCGCAAAACCCCTCCCCCATCGTCTCATCCCCCATATGAATATGCTAATTACTATACTTTGGAAAAAAACATGTTTTGAAAAACATGTTTTGACACGTTCAAGCATGAACTCGGTTCGAATCCAGCATCTGATGACCATGTTCTTCTTTTTTTCCTCTGCTACATATCAGATTTTGACTACTCTTCATCACGAGGAAGACAAGTAAGAATCATTAATAAGTCTGTGCATTAGGCACGTGCACACATAGGGCTCAACCTGTGCAGTGCACATGCCCTTTTTAGTCTTGGATAGAAAGTGCCCTTCCAAAATGATCAAAAGTGCCCCCGCGACGCGGCACATCTTCGGTCCCGCCCTTCAGTAGGCGCGCGACAACACAGCTGATCAGTACGCGCGCGATAACACCGCTCTTCAGTACACGCGAATCCACCCCCCCCCCCCCCCACCCAAAAATTTATCCAGCACATGCCCTTTGGACGATCTCTGCACGGGCCTGCTGTGCATCATATATTGTTTGCACATTTATTGAATGGAAATGTTTCGGATTCCCGTAAGCATATTCGTCTTTAGATGGTACCTTTATAGCAATGTGTGTGCAGTCGATTGCTCCTATTACATTGGGCAAATCGGCGACCGCTGCAAATTCCGCTTTAATGTTTGGCTGGTCAACTGCATGGTATGGAAACCTTATATACCTGCTAGACATGCGGATGAACCTGTCCCATCCTGCTGCCATTACACAGCTTAAAGATATAAAATAAAAATCCGAACGTGAGCGTGAAACCTGGCGTACGCAAAGTTTTTGTGCATACGCAGCTTTGATACATGAGGCCCCTGATGATCTGAATCAGGTGTGTTTGCTTAAGGAGACATGGAAAATGTGCAGAGCTCGTGGTCCTCCAGGAACGTGGTTGATTAACACTGCTGTACAACACAGTTCATTAAGTTAGCATTAGTTAACACAACTTACCTCATAATGAAACCAACAAAATATCGTTTTTATTGAAACCACAAGAATCTTGTGGATGTTAGTTTTGTAGTTGCCTACTAACATGTTTAGTTCATATTTGTAATCTTATTTCACATTTTATTTGTTTTGTTTTAAATTGAGTTAATAACTTAATAAAAATAAAACAAATATTAACATATTAACCATAATAAATCTGGCTTTTCCCACTGCTGATTTTAATCAGTTAACATTTACTAATGATACTTTATTGTAACATGTCACCATGTGTACTTAATAATCATTTTGCTATTGATTGATTGATTGATTGATTGATTGATTGATTGATTGCAGCTTTGGTCATATTGTGATAATACTGTACACTGCAATAAAAGTAACAAGAAAACTAGATCACGAGCATTTGTAACAAACTTGTTTTTAAGGGGGTCCCTACCAAATGATAAACATAAACACAAAATAGGAAAAAAAAAAGAAAGGAAAGCATACACATGACAAAAAAAAACCCGGTCACACTTTACAATAAGGTTCATTAGTTAATGTTAATTAATGCATTTACTAACATGAACAAATAATGAACAATACATTTACTACTGTATTTGTTTATGTTAGTTAATGTTAGTTAATGAAAAAACAGTAGTTCATTGTTAGTTCATGTTAACTCATGGTGCATTAACTAATGTTAACAAGCATGGACTTGGATGTTAATAATGCCTTAGTAAATGTTCAATTACGATTAATAAATGGTGTACATGTGTTGTTCATGATTAGTTCATGTTAGTAAATGCATTAACTAATGAACCTTATTGTAAAGTGTTACCAAAAACCCTTAACAATATTACCATATTACACATCAATGTTATTTGTATTTACTTTCCATTTAAAAATATAAGCATAAATAGTCTGTAAAATACTGTAAGTGAGTTTTAATTATTCCAATCTGCAGGACACTACACTCAAAGTTTATGTTTGCTGGTTTTTCAAACTACGTATTTAAAATGAGTTGAATGAACAGAGTTATTGATTTTAATTGTTAAATTAAACATTTATTGCACATCTTAATTGTTTCATGCTCAATCTACTTAAACTTGATAACACAGTTAAGTCAACTTAATCAATTTGTGTTGAGACAACATGAAGAAATTGTGTGGAACCCAGCATTTTTATATACCTAAATGTTTTACCCTCAAACACTTCCTTAACAATGGAATTTAGATAAAGATTAACGGAATGTGATACTAACTGAATTGATATTGAGATGAATATCATGATGGAAAATAGTAGCATAGGATCATTCATTCATTCATTTATTAATTTTCCTTTAGCTTAGTCTGGTATTTTATCAGGGGCCGCCACACTAGAATGAACTACCTCATCATATGCTTACAAATTTAGCTTATCCAATTCAACTAAAGCACCCGGAGGAAACATACAAGAACACGGAAGAACATGTAAACTCTGGAAATCGAACCAGCAACCTTCGTGCTGTGAAGCACCAGTACTAACCACGAAGCCATCGTGGCCATTTGGGGATAGTTACAGTGTATAAATAAAAAATGCAGTCAGTAAATATGTCTTATAATATTCAGTGAGAAGCATGTAAGTTCTATATATAGTACAGTGACATAACATACGGAAATACAATAACAAATCTACACACTTAATTACAGGCTAGTAAGAGGAAACAAATTATATTTTGTTGCATTGTGATAAATTACACCCTCATAATAAAGAAATGCCATTATAAGTTGAAAAGCAAGTTTTTCTAAGACTTAGTGTAAAGTAATTCTTTATACAAAACACTGGTTCCAAAATCAATCTTATAAATAAGATAGTCAATGTGATTAACTTATACTCATTCATTTTCTTGTCGGCTTAGTCCCTTTATTAATCCTGGGGTCACCACAGCGGAATGATCCGCAAACTTATCAAGCAAGTTTTTACGCAGTGGATGCCCTTCCAACCGCAACCCATCTCTGGGAAACATCCACACACACACACACACACACACACACACACACACACACACACAGACAGACACACACACACACACGATCCATTTAGCCGCCCGGGGATTGGTGACTGTCCGACCGGGGCTCACGCACTCCACCCCGGCCTCTGACTCACGCAGCTCCGGGCAGTTAGCACGTTAGCACATTAGCGCGAGTAACTTTTACTCGTGTAAACAAGTTAAATTACATACCGAACTGTAGTTTGTGTCTTATCAGTGTTATATTAATACGTAATTGGAAACAACATCGATTAAAACACCCAGGAAATTCGTTATAACATTTAATCAACTATACCTGATAACTGTCAAAATATGCAACATAAATATTGTCATATAACCGATTTTATTACATTATGATGGTGAAAAACATTCTAACTTACCCTAAAATTTGATTAATTTGATGATAGATCTTAATTAAGTTGATTAAAGTCGGATTCATTTATGAGATCTGCGCATGTGCAATAGCCAGAGTGTGTGAACTCCGCCAAGTGTGTGTCAGGGTGCATTACCGCCATCCGACTACAGGAGTGCTATAGAGCAATGTGCCGACACACACTTACACACTCAAGTCAGGTAAATAGTCAAGGTGGGGATCAGTGAAAAAAACTGCACTAGGCATATCAGCAACGCCCCCTGAGTCTTTTAAAGGCAAAACATAGTGGGGACCAGGCGATCGGTCCCCACTATGTTTTTGGTCCCCACTTTGTGAGTGTGCTAACATGCTGAGGTCCCCACCATGTAATAAAAACAAACACACACACACACACACACACTTTAGCTTACCTAATTCACCTGCACTGCATGTCTTTGGACTGTGGGGGAAACCCGAAGGAGCACCCGAAGGAAACCCACGCAAAGGCAGGAAGAACATGCAAACTCCACACAGAAATGCCAACTGAGCCGAGGTTCGAACCAGCGACCCAGCGACCTTCTTGCTGTGAGGCGACAGCACTACCTACTGCGGCACTGCCTCGCCTTAACTTATACTGTTAATATTAAATATTCAAGCATTTATGCAAGAGGTGTTTGTGTATGTGAATTTGTGATTATGACAAGTTTTAGTAATTTAACTTTCTTCTTTATTATCATAATTATTGTTTAAAACAGTTGTAGAAACCATGTTAATTATTTTATGAATTAAAGTTTTTATGAATATTTATTAATAAATATTCATATAATTTATTGTTTGAAAATGGAGCTCTTTATACATTTCTGAAGATTGCGAATATTGTAGCCAGAAGTATTTATGGCTGTATTTCATTTTTGACGGTATGAAATTAGAGATCTCAAAAAGCAGAAACAGCAGCCACTGGTGGATTCACGAAAATAAAATCTGCAAAGAAATGTAGCTCCTGAGACGTATTTGGTGGTCTCCAGAAATGTATAAAGAGGTATGTTTTCAAAATGAGCCTGGCTTGATAATAACACGTTCATGCTGATCTTTCCTGTTCTTCTCTAACTTTAATGTATTGTGTGTGTGTGTTTTTTTTTGTTTTTTTTTTTACTTATTTAATTAAAATGCCATTAATAGTGCCTCTCGTACCCTTTTATTATAGCAATTTAAAGAAAAAGCAGGGTTGCTCTCTTGATACCGCAGTAAACAAAATTAAAACATGACGCCATGCCTCTTAGATCTGTTATTTATTATGTGCCATCAGTTCAGAAATAAACAGGTACAGAGGGACTTTAACAAGCTCAGCCACAGCATGATTGCAATGGCCTGTTTACTATGACACAGTTTATGAGACGACTTACTGGAAGAAAGCACTTCTCCTCAATGCATTTTATTCACAATGTATCATTCACAATTATCGAATGGCATACTAAGATGGCTATCTTTTGACTTGACAGGCATGGCACCATATATTTTAATCCGGTCTGATACTTTAATCTGTATGAACTTGTGTCTGTTCCAAGACTCAAGGGAAACCAACACTGCTGCAAGGAAATTCTTGATTTAATCACTTGCGATGTGTGTTAGAAACCACAGGGGACTAGATTATAGTACTAATGACTGTGAATATCCTAGATGCATTGTGTGCCTTAGTATTTGCAGGTGTCTAATTATGAACCACTTAAAGTCCCCTTCATTAATGATTCCTGGATGGTGAAAATCATTAGCAAATGTTTGAGATCAATGTTTGAGTTGCAGAATGTAAGTTTGGAATTGCATCCATATATTTGACTCTTTGAAAGACATGTTTCCAAAATCTCATTCTCTCAAACAACCAAAATTTGGCAGCACGACAGGGTTGTAATTGGTTGTTATCCAAAGAATCCTTTGTTCTTTTATTTCCCCAATGGTACACCTGCAGTGTATGACAACATTTGAAAACATGATTTATCCTCAGGCTCGCTGAAATCCAAATCTATAGTTCTAGATTTGACCTGTACACTCCTACACATATGTTGCTTCTGAGAGTTTTCTTTCTTTCTTTTTTTATTGTGAAAACCCTATTCCAAAGAAGATAGACTCATACTCAAGAGCTATTTTATGTTAAATAGCTCATGATCAATTCATGAGCAATTTGGTTGATTCTAGCTAGGCAGCCTTGTTAGAGTACATTTCAACTTCCTCATATTACCTCCGAGGCACTTTGAATGCAGTTGATTATTCTCAGGTCATGAACCTTCAACACTGAGTCAAGTTAATAAACCTGTTGTGCTCTAGGGAAATGGGGTCAATGCCTTAATCAACTACCTTTTTGGGAAGCACTGTGAAAATCCACTCAAGGCTAAACTTGGATAAAAACTAATTTGCCTGCTTGCTAGTGTAGTTGCAAATTATATTTTATCAATATCAAGCTTTATCCAAACCATTGATTGGTTTATAGTAGATAGAAGTGAATAGAAGAAAAGTTTATGTTGAGTATAATCAGTTAAAGTAACTTGTCCTTGTAATGAATGTACTTGTTCACAACAAAATTAAAAGTGAAATACGGGGTTTCTTTTCATTTTTAGGTAATTTAAGTACAGTTAATTAAAATGTTCTTACAAAAAATAGTTTTAAAAAAATGAAACACTTAATGAATCAGTTCTGAAAAGCATAGTATTTGTATACACAGTTGAAGATTATTAGCCCTCCTGTGCAATTTTGAATAATTCAAAAATATGTCCTATATGTTTTTGTTTTTCAACACATTTTAAACTTAATAGTTTAATAACTAATTTGTAAAAAACTAATTTGATTAGTCTTTATATAGTTGTGACAGCCTATATATATGATGCAATATCACACTCGTAGCACTGCCTCAGTGTCTCACCAGTGACGATATACAGTCATACCGCACTGCTACGAGTGTGATATTGCATTTATACAACCGTCAAACAGCATAATTGCGTACGTAAAAGAAAATCAAAGCGAATCTAAAAATCCTTTTTTTATGAGGAACTACTTTATTTTGCCATTCATTCACATCTGCAGCTTACGTCAGAACAGTAGACTCCATTGATACTAAGGTTGAACTTCATGATATGCCATCAGTCTAGAGCAGGGGTTCTCAATCCTGTTCCTGGAGATCTACCTTCCTGTAGATTTCAGTTGCTACCCATTTCAAACACACCTGGCTGTAATTATCAAGTGCTGTTCAGGTCCTAATTAATTGGTTCAGGTGTGTTTGATCAGGGTGAGAGCTGTGTTTTGCTGGAAGGTAGATCTCCAGGAACAGGATTTAGCAGCCCTGGCCTAGAGCATACCTGCCAACACTCCCGGGAGACTCCCATATTCAGACCCATCTCCCGTTTTGTTCTTTCTCCCAGAAAAGTCCCATAATTTCATAGACTGACCAGAGCCCCCAACCACCTAAATCCCCCAACCAACCCCCGCTCTTCAGTTCACGACCACCCCAACCTCCCATTACCATCAAGATTTTTTTCTCTTTTAAAGTCCTATTTTGCGGTCTCTGTTGCCACCTTTTAGCGGAACATCAACCGTCTTTGCTCTGCTCAGTATGACAGGAAAATGGATACCGGTGCACTGTATTCCTGAAAAAAAAAAAAAAAAACTTAAAATAGTCACAATCCTCATAAATAAACTGCATAGTTGCCATCTTAACAACTACATTTTCACCTAAAAAAAGCTTAAAAAGTACATTATGTTGTCTAACAGTTGCAATAATTGTCAAATTGTATTGGGTTTATTGACATGATGTCAGTTTATGTGGGCGGAGTAATACACAAGTTCTGTTATTGCAGAATATCACATGTCCTAAAAAGAGTATCATCAGAGGGAAAAAAAAAAGAACTTTGATATTATATATACCCATATTATTTATGTAAGTCATGCAGAATTTTGGACATAGATCAGGTCCCTGTGGTACCCCACAGTTTACTTTTTAATTGAAGATTTTTGAAATAAAAGTTCCATTCAGATATCCATTCAAATGTGAAATAACTTATCTAACACCATACATTTCTAATTAGTTTACCACAATGTCATGATATATTGTGTCAAATGTTTCTTTAAATGTAATACAATTCCCATGACCTGTTTCTTTGCATCTATCGCATTAGTAATTTTTTCAATAATTTTTAAATTAGTTCACAGAGATATTGATTATTTTTTTTTAAACCATATTGCTCATCAGCTAAAATGTTGTGTCCCGATGAAATTATCAAACATTACAGTAAAGATTGTTTTTCAAAATGTTATAAATGCATACGTACATACATACATACATACATGAATACATGCATGCATACATACATACATATAAACATACATACTCTGTGCACATGTTGGCTAATGTCGCTGTAAACATTGTTGCAGGAAGCAGCCCAACGGCTCCTAAACAGTAGCTGTAGTGTTTATCTATGGCACACAGAGTGCAATAAAGCTTCCTTTTATCCCACCCCAAGATTCATGTTTTAAAAAATGTCAAAATACTGCTGAACAAAAATAAATCTGAGTGCTTCAGCAGAATACAGTCCATCAGATAATCAGAGGCAGGGGATTTGTTCTGTGGAGTCAAAAGAGAAGTTACCATTTACTGTATTTCTATGAAAAGAATCAATGTAAAAATTGAAGTAGGAGCAAGCAGTAGCTCTGTAAAAGCGTGATGCAATATTATATATATATATATATATATTTTTTTTTACCAATTAAGTTGTTTTAATTCATAAAACCTCTGTAATGACTTATATGCCCCACATATAAGTAATACACTTTAGGGAAAGTTTAATTTAATTGAAGAAATGTATTATTTATTTTTATATTATTTATTTTTTCTTTGGCGTAGTACTTTATTTATCAGAGGTTGCCACATTAGAAAGAACAAACAACTATTCCAGCATGTTTTACACAGTAGATGACCTTCCAGTTGCAACCCAGTAGTGTGAAACAAAACATGCATTCACACACACACACATTCATACACTGCGGCCAATTTTGTTTACCCTATTCACCTATAGCGCATGTCTTTGGACTGTGGGGGAAACCGGAGAACCCAGTAGAAACTGACGCCAACACAGGGAGAACACGCAGACTCCACATAGAAATGCCGACTGGCCCAGCCAGGACTTGAACCAGTGACCTTGCTGTGAGGTGACAGTGCTAACTACTGAGCCATTGTGTCACCATCATTTATTTATTTATTTATTTATTTATTTATTTATTTATTTATTTATTTATTTATTTATTTATTTACTTATGTTATCTTGATTTTGAATAATCAGTTACTACCCAGACCTATTCCTCATTATTCTTTTTAAAAATTATTTCCTCACAATTTAAATCACTGACAAATTATAAATCACAGTTCTTTGACACACTAATGTCAAGCTTTAGACGAACAAATGTAATGTGGAGACTGCAATATATGTCTGTTAGGAGTGTATGTGCTGAGTAAAATGAGTTAATGACATGTGCCATCAGCAGATGCATCCCACTCGACCCTCAAACTTCAGGCTAGAGATACCTCATCAGCGTGGCCTAGTTTTTATTCAGCGCTGTACCTTTTCTCTCTTTCTATCTTGCTTTCATTTTAGAGAGAGAGAGAGAGAGAACCTTCAAAGGCCACTGACTATATTTCAGATTCATTAAATCTTGCATAATGGTGAGTCATGTTTAAAGAAGAATCACTGTCTGGACTTCCATGAAAACAGCTCATATTCGTAGCTCATTATGTCTTCCATATTTGCAGGAGCGTCTGAATTTATGCATTGAAGCTACACAATGTTTAATGAAATGTCGAGGCTAATTACTCAGCGCTTCGTCTAATTCTGAGCTCAGAGATTCTCAATGTAACTGAAGGACATTGCTTGGCAGCATCACACTCAAGCTTTTTGTTGTGTTTATGTTTTTGCACATAAAAAAAAAAAACTAACAAAACAAAAAAAAATTGATATTAAAAACATAAAATGGAAAATAAAAACTAGACTGTATAACTTAACACAGAAATAATGATATAAATGATAATGAAAACTAGAAAGTAGAACATGTGGTTCCCCTTCGGTTGGGGAACTTCAGTGCCATGAAATGGGAGGATTCGGATCAGAAGCCGCTTGTCTGGAGAGTTATTGAATGGGCCAATGAATGAAATTAATTGGCAGCGTAAGCTTGCGCAGGTGTGCGGCATCTGCAATTATCTCAGCATATAAGCACACCTGAAGCCAGCAGACGCCATCCTTTTCGCTTCAGATCCTTTCTGAGTGAGTCGATGAGGGTTCCTCTTGCTGATCAGCACTTCAGAGCGAACGAGTGTGTCTCCCGGTCCAGAGTGGGTCTTCGCGGTGGCAGACGGTTGAGCTGGGTTTCTCCCTTGCCTGCGGTTCTTTGGGTCCGGTCCTCCAGAGCGGTGCGTATTGTTGCAAACTTTCCTAAAAGAGCAACACAGTCGTGCAGCACGTCCTTTTCAGGATGGCGCTCCGACTGTGCGTTTCTGGATGCGGGGGTTTCCTGGCTCCGGATGATGGACACGATCACTGCATTGCATGTTTGGGGGTCCAGCATGTTAATGCGGTGCTCGCGGGCGGTTCATGTCGTCATTGCGATGCCATGACCGTTGCACAGCTAAGATCGCGGCTAACTTTCGCAAGAGAGCGAGCCACCCCAGTTGCCTCCTGTTCTAAAAAAGCAGCGGGCGCTCGGGCAGATCTGAGGGTTTCAGCGGGAGATAATCCGCCGCCCACGGGCTCGCGGACCTCTCGCTCCTCACGGCGCTCCATCCAAGCTTCGGGTAGTGGGAGTGATCCGTCTAACCAGATGGTAGCTCTCACACTCGCTGACACCGGAGATCAGATGTCCTCCGCGGCATCGGAGGGTGGGCTTTCACTGTCCGACGAAGATCCGGACCTGCTCGCCCCCTCCGGGCAGGTGAGCGCTGTCAAATCGTATCCTGAAGCGGACATGTTAGCCGTGCTTTCCCGGGCTGCTTCGGCCGTGGGGTTGGAGATGGTTTATCCCCCAGCTCCGCGGCCGGACCGACTAGATGGGTGCTACGTAGAGGACCAGAAGGCGAAGCCTTCGAAGCCTCTCGTCCCCTTCTTCCCGGAAGTGCACAGTAGGCTCACGCAGTCTTGGAGGGCACCTTTCTCTGCCCGTGCTGCGTGTGCCTCCGCCCTCACCGCCCTTGACGGCGGAGCTGCCAGGGGGTATGAGGCGATCCTGTCAGTGGAGCGCGCTATCGCGGTCAATCTTTGTCCGCGCGGCGCCTCTACGTGGCGGGGTTTGCCCCACCTCCCGTCCAAAGCCTGTAGGTTGTCTGCCTCCCTCGGAGCCAGAGCTTATAAAGGCTGCGGGCCAGGCTGCTTCTGTTTTGCACGCGATGGCCACCTACCAGCGCTACCAAGCGCAGGCGCTGGCCGAGCTGCACGAGGGCGGGTCCAAACCAAGCTTATTACATGAGCTGCGCACCGCAACCAACTATGCTCTTCGGACTACTAAGTCCGCCGCGTGTGCGCTGGGGAGGACGATGTCCACACTTGTGGTTCAGGAACGCCACCTCTGGCTAAACCTGGCCGATATGCACGATGTTGACAAAGTTCGCTTTCTTGACTCGCCCATATCCCAGGCTGGCCTGTTCGGCGACACCGTCGGTGAATTCACCCAGGAATTCAAGGCGGTGAAAGAGCAGTCGGATGCGATGGGCAATGTCATCTATCGGCGTGGCCGTAAGCCCGCTCCGCCCGCCGAGCCATCCACCTCCGCTGTTCCTCGCCGAGGACGCCCGCCAACGAGTGCTGCCCCCGCCTGCGCCTCCGGCCAAGCGGGCGCGGCGTACACCTCGAAAGCAGGCAGCCCCTCCTGCCCAGGGCGCCGTTAAGTCCGGTAAACGGAACTTGCTCTTTCCCCGCTGGAGGGCGGGGCCCCGATAACAACTGTACTTTTCAGTGCCACCAAAACATCAGTAAAAGAGCACTTTTTCCCTTCCCCGGATGTGACTGCACGAGTTCTGCCAGTCCGGGACGCGCTGCCTTCCGGCTCGCAGACTCTACGTGCTTCGCCAGTGGCTCACGAACGCTGGGGGGACGGTCTCCCTTCCCTCAGCCCTCCAGCCCCCTCTCCGGAGTCAGGGTGCGGAGCCAGAGCGAATCGCTCTCCTCCAGCTCTTCCGCGGGACCCTCGTGCTTCCCGGATCAGCACACCCACTCCGCGCTGCCCCACCGCTGGTACGTCAGCGATTGTAGCGATGACTCCATTAGCGAGGGCTCTGCCTGCCTGGTTAGCGCGGGCCAGCCCCTCGCGGTGGCTCATACGCACAATCAGACTCGGTTACGCGATTCAGTTCGCGAAACGGCCCCCCAAGTTTACGGGCGTGTATTTCTCCAGGGTCAACCCCCTGTCCGCCCCTGTCTTGCGAGAGGAGATTGCTGCCCTCCTGGCGAAGGGTGCAATTGAGCCGGTTCCTCCAGCCGAGATGGAGAGTGGGTTTTACAGCCCATACTTCATCGTACCCAAAAAGAGCGGTGGGTCACGGCCAATCCTAGATCTGCGCGTTTTGAACCGCTGTCTGCACAGGCTGCCGTTCAGAATGCTCACGCAGAGGCGCATTCTCCAATGCGTTCGTCCTCAGGATTGGTTTGCAGCCATAGACCTGAAGGACGCGTATTTCCATGTCTCCATTCTTCCATGCCACCGCCAATTTCTGCGGTTTGCGTTCGAGGGTCGAGCGTGGCAGTACAAGGTCCTCCCCTTCGGGCTCTCTCTGTCTCCGCGGGTCTTCACCAAACTCGCGGAGGGTGCCCTAGCGCCCCTTCGGCTCGCGGGCATTCGCATACTCAATTATCTCGACGACTGGCTGATTTTAGCCCACTCGCGGGAGCAATTGATTATGCACAGGGACAAGGTGCTTCGGCATCTCCGCCTACTGGGGCTTCAGGTCAACCGAGAAAAGAGCAAACTCGCCCCCGTGCAGAGGATTTCTTTTCTCGCGATGGAGCTGGACTCGATCACCATGGTAGCGCACCTCTCCGAGGAACGCGCTCGCCTGTTGCTGAACTGTCTGAGGGAGCTCGACAGCAAACTAGTGGTCCCACTGAAGTTCTTTCAGAGGCTCCTGGGGCATATGGCATCCGCAGCCGCCGTCACGCCGCTCGGGTTGCTCCATATGAGACCACTTCAGCACTGGCTTCACGATCGGGTCCCCAGACGCGCATGGCACGCGGGCACACACCGGGTCTCGGTTACTGCGCTGTGTCGCCGCGCCCTCAGCCCTTGGAACGACCCCTCGTTCCTACAGGCCGGTGTGCCTCTAGGACAGGCGTCCAGCCATGTTGTTGTTTCAACAGATGCTTCCAACACGGGTTGGGGGGCCGAGTGTCGCGGGCATGCGGCTGTGGGCCTGTGGAAGGGTGCCCAGCTGCATTGGCATATCAATCACCTAGAGCTGTTGGCAGTGTTCCTCGCTCTCCACCGATTTTTACCGGTGCTGGAGCAGCAACACATGCTGGTCAGGACGGACAGTATGGCGGCGGCGGCGTATATCAACCGCATGGGGGGTATGCGCTCTCGCCGCATGTCTCAGCTCGCCCGCCGTCTGCTCCTCTGGAGTCACCCGCGGCTGAAACCGCTGCGCGCCATTCACGTTCCGGGCACGCTCAATCGTGCAGCCGATGCGCTCTCACGACAGCTGTTACGCCCTGGAGAATGGAGACTCCACCCCGAGTCTGTTCAGCTGATATGGGCGCGATTCGGGGAGGCCCAGATCGATCTGTTTGCTTCCCCCGAGAACGCTCACTGCCAGTTGTTTTTTTCCCTGACCGAGGGCTCTCTCGGCACGGATGCACTGGCCCACAGCTGGCCTCGGGGCATGCGCAAGTATGCGTTTCCCCCAGTGAGCCTGCTCGCGCAGTTTCTGTGCAAGGTCAGGGAGGACGAGGAACAGGTTCTGCTAGTTGCGCCCCTTTGGCCCAACCGGACCTGGATATCAGAGCTCTCACTCCTCGCGATGGCCCTCCCCTGGCGGATCCCTTTGAGAGAGGACCTACTCTCTCAGGGACAGGGCACCATCTGGCACCCTCGCCCCGATCTTTGGAACCTCCACGTGTGGTCCCTAGACGCGAGGAAGACTTAGGTAACCTACCGACTGCGGTGGTTAATACCATCACTCAGGCTAGAGCCCCCTCCACGAGGCGCGCCTACGCCCTGAAGTGGAGTCTATTCACTGAATGGTGCGTCTCTCGCAGAGAAGACCCCCGAAATTGCCAGATTAGTGTTGTGCTCCCTTTCCTTCAAGAGAAGTTGGACAGCAGGCTGTTGCCCTCCACTCTCAAGGTTTACGTGGCCGCCATCTCCGCTTATCATAGCGCGGTAGCTGGCGGCACCGTGGGAAAGCATAACCTGGTCATCCAGTTCCTTAGGGGTGCTAGGCGAATTAATCCATCTCGCCCCCCTCTCATGCCCTCTTGGGATCTCGCCCTCGTTCTCACGAGTCTGCGATCCGATCCCTTTGAGCCACTCGAATCAGTATCTCTAAGATTTCTGTCCCTGAAGACAGCTCTGCTGGTTGCGTTGGCCTCCATCAAGAGGGTCGGGGACCTGGAGGCATTTTCGGTCAGTGACTCGTGCCTGGAATTCGGGCCGGATTACTCTCACGTCATCCTGAGACCCCGCCCCGGTTATGTGCCCAAGGTTCCTACCACCCCCTTTAGAGATCAGGTAGTGAACCTGCAAGCGCTGCCCCCGGAGGAGGCAGACCCAGCCCTTTCTTTACTTTGTCCAGTTCGCGCTCTGCGCATTTATGTGGACCGTACTCAGAATTTTAGATCATCTGAGCAGCTCTTTGTCTGTTATGACGGTCGGCAGCAGGGAAGTGCCGTATCGAAACAAAGATTATCCCACTGGATTGTGGATGCCATTTCACTCGCTTATTCGAGTCGAGGTCAGCCGTGTCCCCCGGGAGTACGTGCACACTCCACTCGGAGCGTTGCATCCTCTTGGGCGCGTGCACGCGGCGCCTCTCTAACAGACATCTGTAGAGCTGCAGGCTGGGCGACACCCAACACATTTGCAAGGTTTTACAATCTGCGAGTGGAGCCGGTTTCCTCAAGGGTATTAGGTAACCCTTTGGTGATTGAGGAGACAACTCGGTAGGGTGTTGAAACACGCTTGCTGCGCCATTCTCCCTAACACGGAGATACGTGCGCCTTTTTATCTGTCAGTAAAGTTCCCCGTCAGGTGAGCCCTGCAGATTCCTCCGTGGCCCCCAGCACTGACTCAGCGGAGGAGTCACTTGCTGGCCCACTACGTTGTAGTTCTGCCCGCTGGTCAGCCCGCGTTTTGGGTATAGGTGCCTGCTATGCGTGATCCCCACTAGGCGATCCCATATGCTTATTCCGCCACGGTTAAGTCACCCCGCTGGGCGGACCCGTGTCTTCCCTCTCCGCTAACCACTCTTTTGCTATGCGTACTCCCCCTTTTTTAGGGCTAGTCCATATGTAAATTCTGCCATCTATCCCCCCCTTGGGTAACGGATGGCCTCCGCAGCGTCCTCCCTACCGGGATTGCACGCTTCCCAACGTACTGTCGTATTTCCTAGAATTATCTAGATGCTCACGACTTCCCAAAAAATATATCTAAATCCGTAAAACTTCTGTTGAAGTAGGATAAATTAGGGCCAGGGACACGTTGGAGGACCGCGCCCCCCATGATGTGGGTGCGTCACGCTTGCTTGACTATCTCCTCATCGGGGGTGTTGGTAAGGTGCAGTCATTATTGCGCTTTCCATACTTCTCCCATTTCATGGCACTGAAGTTCCCCAACCGAAGGGGAACGTTCGAGGTTACAGAAGTAACCCTTCGTTCCCCGAGGAGGGGAACGGAAGTGCCATACTCCGTCGCCATAATGACTGTCCCTTAGCTGTTTGAAAGTCTCTTCAGCTTAAAAGGATGGCGTCTGCTGGCTTCAGGTGTGCTTATATGCTGAGATAATTGCAGATGCCGCACACCTGCGCAAGCTTATGCTGCCAATTAATTTCATTCATTGGCCCGTTCAATACTCTCCAGACAAGCGGCTTCTGATCCGAATCCTCCCATTTCATGGCACTTCCGTTCCCCTCCTCGGGGAACGAAGGGTTACTTCTGTAACCTCGAACGTTTGGTTGAGGATGGGCTGAAAAAAAACTTTAAGACTGCTAATAGCGCATGATCTAGTAACATATGCATGCAGGTGTATAAAATGTTCTCTTTAATGGCTGCATGAACACATGGTATTTTAACTAATATAACTAATATCGGTTTGATTAAATGTAACATTCAAAGAAACAAACTTTATGCAAACAAACTTTACAGACTAGTTAATTTGATATTGCAATTAAATTCTAATAAACACTGTGACAAGTAGACAGTCTACAAGTAGACAGTTTACGCAGCAATCAAATTATTAAGCTGGGTAGCTTGCTGGTGTCAGGAACCCCTTAGTTGTAGGGAAAGGGGCCTTTTGTGGCCCAGACTGCAAGTCCAGGTAGAGAGGTTGGCCCCTGGATAGCTTGCTGAGGTCAGAGATCCCTTAGGTGGAGGACAATGGGCCCTTTGTGGCCCAGACTACAAGTGCAGGGAGAGAGGTTGGCCCCAGGGTAGCTTGCTGGGGCCAGGGACCTCTTAGGTGGAGGGCAAATGGCCCTCTGGGGCCCAGACTGCAAGTCCAAGGAGAGTTTGGCCCCTGGGTAGCTAGCTGGGTTCAGGGCCCCCTCAACTAGAGGGCAAGTAGGCCCTCTGAGGCCAAGACTGCAAGTCCAGGGTGAGAGGTTGGCCCCTGGACAGCTTGCTGGGGTCAGGAACCCCTTAAGTAGAGGGCAAGGGGCCCTCTGTGGCCCACACTGCAAGTCCAGGTAGAGAAGTTGGACCCTGGGTAGCTTGCTTAAGTCAGGGACCCCTTAGGTGAAGGGCAGGGGGGGCCAATGGGGGGCAGACTGCAAGTCCAGGGAGAAAGATTGGCCCCTGGGTAGCTTGATGGATTCAGCTTGATGGATTCAGGGCCCCCTTAACTAGAGGGCAAGTAGGCCCTCGGGGGTCCAGACTGCAAGTCCAGGGAGAGAGGTTGGCCCCTGGGTAGCTTGCTGGGGTCAAAGACCCCTTAGGTGGAGGGCAAGAGGCCCTCTGTGGCCCAGACTGCAAGTCCATGGTGAGAGGTTGGCCCCTGAATAGCTTGCTTGGGTCAGAGACCCCTTAAGTAGAGGGCAAGGGGGCTCTCTCGTGCCCATACTGAAAGTCCAATGAGAGTTTGGCCCCTGGGTAGCTTGCTGTGTTCAGGGCCCCCTTAACTAGAGGGCAAGTAGGCCCTCTGGGGCCCAGACTGCAAGTCCAGGGAGAGAGGTTGGCCTCTGGGTAGCTTTCAGGGCTCAGATAACCCTTAGGTGAAGAGCAAAGGGGCCCTCTGGGGCCCAGACTGCAAGTACAAGGCGAGAGGTTGGCCCCTCGGGTAGCTTGCTGGGGTCTGGGACCCCTCAGGTGGAGGGCAAGGGGCCTTCTGTGGTCCAGACTGCAAGTCCAGGTAGAGAGGTTGGCCCCAGGGTAGCTTGCTGGGGTCAGGGACCCCTTAAGTGGAGAGCAGGAGGCCCTCTGGGGCCCAGACTGCAAGTCCATGGGGAGAGGTTGGCCCTTGGGCAACTTGCTGGGGTCAGGGACCCCTTAGTTGGAGGGAAAGGGGCCTTTTGTGGCCCAGACTGCAAGTCCAGGAAGATACGTTGGCCCCTGGGTAGCTTGCTGGGGTCAGGGGCCACTTAGGTAGAGGGAAAGGGGCCCTCTGTGGCCCAGACTGCAAGTCCAGGGCGAGAGGTTGGCCCTCAGATAGCTTGCTGGGCTCAGGGAACCCTTAAGTGAAGATCAAGGGGGCGCTCTGGGGCCCAGACTCCAAGTTCAGGGAGAGAGGTTGGCCCCTGGGTAGCTTGTTGGGGTAAGGGGCTCCTTAGGTGAAGGGCAATGGGACAAAAGGTTGCCTTGGCTAAAACAAGGCTAAATTTGCGATGTCATTGAAATGACATTGATATCTAAGAATAGGCCAAAACTAGACCAGACATCAAATAAACAGAAATAAATGTCAACACATAGTCTGTCTAATCTGTCTATTTGATTACTATAGTTTTGGGCTATTCTTAGATGTCTATTAGATTTTCACTGACACCCCAGGTTTAGCCTTGTTTTAGCCAAGCTGTCTATGTTTAGATGTCTATTAAACACACAATTGCTTGCTGGGTCATGAGAAACGCCTGGGCTTGCAGAAGAAAAAACAAAACTTTGGTCACCTTTTATTTTGATAGTCTGTTTAATTTAAGCTAAGTTTCTCATAGTCAATTAAATGTCTGTTAAAGGAGGAGTTTTAAGAGATATTAAGCAGACAGTGTACTACTCAAATGAACCATTACAATAAAGTGTTACCAAAACTTTTATTGTAGTGCATGTGGCAATAAATACCATGCATATAAATAAAGTAAATACACTTCGTATCAGATTGATTGACAGTGATAGAAACAACATGTGCTGCCCTTAATTAAACATTGTCAATGACCCATATTGTAAAAAAAAATAAAAAATCTAATTTTTTTTCACATACTTTCATGTTTGTACAACATGAATCCAAACAGTAATATGTGGTGTTTGCACAGTAAACAAATGTGAAATACTTGTATTCCACTCATTTAATATCTATCCATCTATACAATAAAGCAAGATACTGCAATTATTATTATTACACTCAGGTGACGCAGTGGGTAGTCCTGCCGCCTCACAGATAAAAAGGTCACTGGTTCGAGCCTTGACTGGGTCAGTTGGCATTTTTGTGTGGAGTTTTGTGTGGAGTTCTCATCGTGATGGTGTAGGTTTCCTCCAGGTGTTCCAGTCCCATCCAACAACCACCCCCAATATTATGTGAAATGGGGATTTGGTGTAGCACAATTCTAAAATGATGAACACTAGTGCTGGAGAGTCATGGGTGGAGCTGACAGAGGAAAGTGGTAGTGCTGGGGTGTCCTGGCTAGTGCAGTCAGAAAAATCACAGAACGCCGGGCAGGACATGAAACTGAGCAGTGATTCTAAGGCCAGACAAGAGGTGGTGAATGCCTTGGACAAGGCACTGCAGACCAGAGATCCTGGAGAGTTCTTGCCTCACCAGTGGTAGCCTGACAGAAGACATCAGCAGCCATGGACTCACAGAAGGGCAGGGCTGGCCTGAGACAGAGAAGCAAGACACAACAACAGACAGGGGGAACTAAACTAAGAATCATCCAAAGTAGATACTGAAACTATAAAATCAAGATATTAAATTAGAATAAACTTAATGAAAATAAAACAATAAAATGAAAAAGCTACTCAAACAACTTTCCTTCCTAATCTGCAATTGCCTCTCTGACTTCTCCACTAACTGTATTACAAAAAAATAATAATAATAATAAAAAAAATACTAATGCTTTGCTTCTTACACTTTACAATACCTGAAACTTGCCTACAGCACTTATTCATTGTTGCTCTTATAGTTGTCTAAATTGCTTCCTTGTCCTCATTTGTAAGTCGCTTTGGATAAAAACGTCTGTTAAATGACTTAATGTAAATGCAAACAAAATAATAGAATTACAGAAGCAAGCCTGATAAGGATAAGCCAGACAGGGAATACACGAAAAGCCTACTGAAAAAGACAAACATACAAACCTCAGACAAAGCACAAAGACAACTTTAACTCACAAACAACAGTACAGAGAGAAACAAGCACAGTCAAGTTACATGTAAAAATAACCGGACAAAGGCGGTTTCTCAATTCCAAAAATGCAGAGAACGGACTTACATTCTTGCCAGGTCACCTTGAAAGAGCGAACTTGGAGGACTTTGAGAACAGAGAATGCATTCTGTGAGATATGAGATGCTGCGTTCTTCCTGGTGTTCATGTGACCTTCATGCATTTTTAATGGAAAATTATTTAAACACTTCAGCATTCATAAAACGATTTATTGATTTTCCTCTTTTCAAAATAGATATACTATGCACAAAGACTTTACAATTATACATTGCACAATATAAATAAAACATAATTTAATATGTTTCTCAGCAAATAAAAACCCTTAATGTGTTTATACCTTTATTAAGTTTTTGATGGTCATGTTTATATATTTACGGATTCATTTTGGGAAACTCCTGAGGTAAATAAGTGTTATCTCTGAACTTTAATAATAAACTTATACAAAATGTTGTGCTTCTTACCTCAAGTCTCAATGACTTTTGAGACTTCTCAAATGAGTTCGGTGCTCAAGTCTGCATTGATGCGTCACCAATAAAAAAAATAAAATAAAAAAAAACACATCCAGGATGTTTTACCCGTCCTCCGTTTTTTGCTGTCTTGAGTATTGAAACTGATCTTTGGCTGTTGATAATAACGTTACATGTATATTGAAAAACAGATAAGACTTGAAGGAAGTGAGAACATTATACAGGGAGGAAAGAACATGAGGACCAGGTGTAGACACTGAGACTAACGAGAACTAGATGAAGGCTAAACAAGAAGGTGTGACATCTGTGAACAAGAGGAGAGGAACAGAGAAGCACATTCATTCATTCATTCATTTTCTTTGCGACTTAGTCCATTTATTAATCTGGGGTCGCCACAGTGGAATGAACCACCAACATATTCAGCATATGTTTTATGCAGCAGATGCCCTTCTAGCTTCAACCCATCTCAGGGAAACATCCATACGCACTCAAACACAGATAATTTAGGCTACCCAATTCACCTTTACAGCATGTCTTTGGACTCTGGGGGAAACTGGAGCACCCGGAGGAAACCCATGCGAATGTGGGGAGAACATGCAAACTCCACACAGAAACGCCAACTGACTCAGTCGAGGCTCGAACCAGTGACATTCTTGCATCGCCTCAGAGGAGCACATGGTGAACACAAACAGAGGTTGAGCCATGTGCTCAGACACAAGATAAACATAGACACATAAAACACAGACAACACAGAAATGACAGACAAGGCAGGGCTATGACAGAATGACAGTGTATGGGTGTTTCCCAGTGATGGGGTTGCGGCTGGAAGGTCATCCACTGCGTAAAACATACGCTGGATAAGTTGGCAGTGCATTTTGCTGGGGCGACCTCTGATTAATAAAGGGACTAAGCAGTAAAGAAAATGAATGAAAGAATTATTATTATTGAGTCCCAATAAAATTTAAATCTTAGAATCACCCCAGAAAAAATAAATAAATAAAATAAATAAAATAAATAAAGTCTACTAATTTGAAAAAATAAGTTTGAAAGGAAAAAAAAAAACAGGTTGAGATTATTTAGAACATTTGTGAAAACTTGTTGCCTTTAACAGGTTTTGCATTGCAGAACTCCAATAAATGAACTAAACACAAGATGTGAGAAGCAAGCAGGTTTTAGTCTGAGGCTACTCTGAAGCAAATGGAAGTACACAGAGGAAGCTGGCAGTCACCTTGTGAGGTTGTGCCTGGAGTAGTAAACACACGCCGAGCATACGGTGTCTTCAGTATCCCAAAGATGCCGTGGCAGATGGCCGCACATCTCATTACAGAATGCCAGCACCCTTGGCACCGGTGCTCTAAATGCCATTGTTGCTGCTCATGCGAGAGCTGTGCAGGGTCAGCGCTTCTAACCTTGCAAAAGCTGCCATAATCCCTTGCTCAATAGCCTGTCATTTTGCCCTGTTACCTGGAGTTAAAGTTAAGAGGGTCCTCCATCTGGAAGAGCTGATGCTACATCCAGGTTTTCTAGGCTCTTCCATCCGTTTCCAGTCAGCTGGGCATGTGGTGGGGAAAGCGCGAGGACTCTAAAGGATGCCGGGAACGTTGAGGCTGTTGGATTAAATGTGTTATTTTCAGTCAGTATGGTCGGATTATATCAAAGATCTCAGAGTGGATGGAATGTTTGCACAGTTTAAAAAGAGCTGGGATACTGAGGTTAATCGAGGAGAAACACATGGTCATGGTCACAATATCGAATGAAAGAATGAATGAATGAATGAATCAATGAATCAATCAATCAATCAATCAATCAAATCAGAATGTATTTGTTTACTAAATATCTTGATATATTTGTAAAAAAATTGGTATGATCCAATATTTTTGATTTAAACATGAAATCATCTCACTCAAAGAACAAGGCTCTATATTTAATAAAGTTTGGCTTTAAACAAATTCAATAAATATTTAATTAATTTAAGACATTGCTCCTTTTTTAAAAGAACAATAACAAATCTCATATCATATCATATCTCATATCATCTTTACATTAAAGGCTTTTAGTATCTCCATATCCCAGATAGAGTATTAACAAATAAGCTCTTAAGTCATATGCTAGCCTGCTGTTAAACGGATTAAAACTCTTGATGACCCATCATATGCTATACACAGATTTTGTCCATTTGAAAGCCCACCAGAATGTGAATATGAATGTCTCATCCCTAAGAAATATAAGCTTAGGGATGAGCCTCTTGATATGCCTCGCCTGAACTTCTGGTTTCAATAGGAAATATGTCAACACAGCTCATAAAACTACACCAGCCAGATGATTTTATGAGTCTTTAGGTGACCCCCTCTTATATCCAAAGATTATTTATTCTCCTAATGCAGCAGAATCTTGCGGAAGGACTGACTGTAAAAGGCAAATCTGGGGCTTTAGCACTAGCAGATTGATTAAGAACAGCTCTTTACTGAATGTACAGAACTTGTTTTACTCAGCGTGTCTTATTCACATGGTGCTCTTCATTAACACCACAGCTAGAATCCAGCATGACTGTGGAAATATCACTACACACTCACACGCCAGATGCACAACAGTGTCAGTGTTTGCTTCCTCTTCCTGTCGCCTGTTCTGTTACTACAGATTGTTTATTTTCTTCCTTCTGTTTGATTCACTTTTGTTCGGGTTATGTCATAGATTATATCATTTCAATCTTTCCTGTAATACATGCATAAATTAGTTTTTACACTGAAATTAGGTGGGAAAAATTGTTTGCCTTTTATGCATCTAAGTACACATGTTTTCAGAAACACTTTGAGGAAAAAATAAATAAATAGATTACAATAATATTTACTTCTGCAAACTGGCTTACCCAAATAAACCTAATTAATGAATATTTTAAAACAATAAAACAACTTAACTTTTTTTTTTTTTTTTTCAATTATCTGTGTTATAGTTTTATCATGTTTTATTGGGATTGTCAGAAATTAACCCCATATTGCAAATAGATTAAAATACTGATAGTACTAATAAGAGATTGCTTTCATCTGTGAATTTTTAATATTCAGGTAATATACATTTTTATAGATAGATTAAAAATACAAGGTACTGAAACCCTATCGGCAGTGGAAACAAGAGCCTGATTAAGGTGACCCGTATTGACCAGTACCGTATTGTACTGTACCACTCAATGGAAACGGGCCATAAATAAAGAAATATTATGTGGGTATCACTTTGCCTGAGATGAGTGCGAAGGCGGAGGACTAAACTTACTACAGTTTGATAAATACTGTTGCTGTTGGACTACATAGTGTATCTGTGTTCCTCTGTGTATAGTTTCTTTACTGGTGTTTTGTTTACACTAAACGTACTTGTAATGCTAACTTTCTGTACACGTAGCTCAAACTGGCACTTTCTGTGGTGGGAACTGGTGAACATGCCACAATAAATTAAGCACAAAACAGAACTGTGGAGCTCCTCAGGGAGACTTGACACTTACAAACTCATATCACCAGGACTGTTGCCCTCGCACAGCTCTCAGTCCTGCCCACACCTGTCACAGCTACCAAGCCAACCAATTTCAAGGCTGATTTTTATTTATTTATTTATTTTTTTGTTTTTATTTTATTAAAAACACTCGTAATGAAACTCGACACAGATAAACATGGAAACCCCACAACCAGCTAGCATTCTGGAAGTGTTATTGCAACACAATCACAAAACAGAAGTATAAATGCATGACTATGCGCTAGGCATTCGGTGTGGGTTACCACCTGTGTCGAGGTATAATTCTTACATCATTAAAGCCCTTTGTGCATCAAGTACAAAGTTATGAGGACAAATGGCAGATTACAGCTGTTACTTTTTTCAAGCAGAATCCCATACAGAAATCCGATATATGACAATATATGAACATATATGTAAAACTGTAGCTAACATCAAAATCATAAGTCCAAGGCACTTGAAAAGTTAAAAAAAATATATAATTATAAATAATAATAATAATAATAATAATAATTAAAAACCTTCATTAACATGGCTATTGTTTTAAAAACAGCACTAATATATTTCAACATATGAAGTGTATGAAGCCTATATTTCTAATTCCAATGATTGAAAAAAAAAATGTTTGTAACATTTTGAAATATACATTGCATATATAAAATATTTTGATAACATTTTAAAATAAGTATGAGATCGTTACAGTACAATTTGTATTATTTAACATTAGCATTTAACATTTTTGACATTAGTTAATGGTAAGTTAACTCACGGTCTATTAACTAATGTTAACAAGCTTGAATTTGAATGTTGATGCATTATATATGTTAAACTAAGAAATGCTGTACAAGTATTGTTAATAGTTAGTTTAGTCCATACGTTTGCCTCACAGCAAGAAGGTTGCTGGTTTGAGTCCTGGCTGGACCATTGCCATTTCTGTGTGGAGTTTGAATGCTCTTCTTTGGCATTTCTTTGATTGCTCTGGTTTTCCCCACAGTCCAACGACATGGGGTATAGGTGAATAGGATGTTGAATTGAATTGGTGAATTGGAAGTAAATTGGCCATAGTGAATAAATGTGTAAGAATGAGAGAGTATATGGGTGTTTCCCAGCAGGGTGCTAGCTTGTGGATGCCAGAGTAGTTGGTGGTTCAATCGATTGTGGCCGATATAAATCAGGGACTAAGCTAAAAAAAAAAAAAAAAAAAAAAAAATGTATGAGTATAATGTAATTTGTATGTCATATGTGGGATTTCCATATGGAGTGTGATTAAAATTAGTTCTGTATATTTTGATTACTATTTGATTAATATTACTATTTGTTTTTAGGAATTTATAAATTAAATATAAAAGAAAAGAAACTAACAAAAATAGAAACACATCTAAATTAAATGACTGGACAAAAATTTATGAAACTTAAAATGAAATATGCTTGAAAGACTTAAAAAAAAACAAACAAACAAAAAAAAAAACAATAGAGAAATAGGCATACACACTATATTGCACAAAACCCATACACGTGTTGGGCATTTCAAATTGCTAACCTTATGTTCTTTGACTTTAATTTTCTATTTATTTTTTATAAATAGAAATTTTATAAATTCTATTTATTTATAAGTGTTTTATGTCCTTCTCTGCATTTAGGTGGTTTATATTGAATACTCATCCTAAAGAGCTGACGATTATTGGGTTAAAAGATCGGGATACAACTAATTATAAAGTTATATTTCAGCACTTTTGAAATGGACAGCACCCCTAACTAGCACTTAGGAAACACACATGGAGTTTGCACATACAGAATACTGAGATACATTAAGAAAACTCAGTCCTGCTGTCTTAGGGGAAAAAAAATAATTATAAATAAATAGATAAATAATATAAAAACTTGAGAAGTTTACCTTTGGTTTACCTTAATGATGTTCTTTTTATTTCCTCCCCTCTCCTTCCTCTTTTTTGGCGACCCAATTTTTAGGGGGGGGGGGGGGGGGGGGATGTTTTGGACCTTATTTATGTTATGTTTGGCTCAAAACACAACACTGCTGTCCCTTGCAGTCAATTAGCATTTAGCATTGTTCCTAAACTACCAATCATTCATCCAAGTTTGCATGAGCACATTGCTGTGGCTATGAGAAAGCACCGATGCAGACATACAGGTGTTTTGATTCCTGACGCTTGTAAAAATAGCCAGGATCAGAATATTGCATGCAGCACAGGAGCACACTGGTATAAACTCAATATCACGAAAGAGAGAGAGAGAGAGACTATATATATTCAGTGAAATAGGTATTGAACACACATTTTTACCTGGGGATAATATTTCTAAAAACCCAAACATCTACAAATAAAAATAAAAACAAAAACACATGCATCGCTCGGGTCGGATGTTTTTTGAACATTTAAACAGAGTGTAAAAATCTTTATGGTTGTTAAGGTCTCGTCTATCAAATCGGATATTTATTTTGTATTTTCTATTGGATTCAAGACTTTGCAGCTTTATTTTTCTTTCTCTAAAAACATTTGAGAGTTTTCTTAGTAGTGTTTTGGCTAATTGTCTTGCTGGAATGTCCACCCTGGTTTCATTGTCATCTTTCTGTTAATGTAGATGTTAAACTGAAACAGCTATTATCAATTTACACTAACAAAGGGCAGAGGGTTGCTGAATAACTACTGGGATATTTCTACTGTCTGGGCTTTCCCTGTTTTTCTACACCTTAATTTCTTCATGTGTTACTTTATCCTGTCCTTTTTTCATATGGCTCTTGGACCCCCTAAAAACCTTACAATATAAACTGCACTGAAATCACCATCACATTTCACAATACAAAATACTTTGTTCAACACTTTGTTAGAGAACACAATTTAAGATCTATTATAAGACAATGGGTCCAAAAGCAGCAATAAATATTATCGATTACATTTTCAAACATCAAAACACATGAAAATGATTGCCTTAAGTCACAACTTGCTTTTTAGGACATTTTAGTAGCACTAGCTCTAGTAATAATTTAATAATACAGCTATGTTTAACCTTTAGAGATGCATACATCAAAGTCAGCAGTAGATTCCAGATTCCAAAAAAAAAAAAAAAAAGCTTGAAAGCTTGAACAAACTTTGCACTTGTGTCTGTGTCTGTCTGTGTCTGTGTGTGTGTGTGTGTGTGTGTGTGTGTGTGTGGTTTCTTCTTAGATATCACTTTATAATTGTAATGTGTTTAGATACAATGACAAAAGTCTCTGTTTACTCCTACAGGTCAAAACAAATACATTTGGGAAGAAAAAAAAAAAGAAAGAAAGTTAATTTTTGTTGCAGAAGAGAGATGTAAAATATGGCCCAATAACTGAGAATTTACAAGTTTGTTGTCACCCTAACTGTGAAATACAGCGTGGCACTTGCTATTTTCATGGTTTTGTTGAGTGAGCAGGCTATACTCCAGTGTCAAATTCTTTCAAGGACTCTTTTATAAAAATGGTCAGAGTAATTACATTCCTTACATCCATATGCTGCTAAGTTCATCCACACAGACTGTAACATCAGTTTCTGATCGGTTCATTGGACCATCTGAGGAAAGAGAAAGGAAGTTGGCGTGGTGCTGTGTAAAACATTGCCTTGCTCAGCAGGTATGGTGTAATGGGATTTCACAGTGTAGCCAAGCACTTGCAGGGGTTTGATCATATTTTCTATCTCCAACTAAGACATATTCCAGGACACCTGAATTTCACTATATTTTGAAAAAAAAAGGTACAAATGTAGAAAATAGTGTTTGTGAAACATTTTATTAAGCTGGTCACACAATAACAATACATGAACAATGATGTATTAAAATGTAAACTAAACATCACTTTAATATGAACTAATGATGAGTTAAGACGTGCACTAATCATGAACTAACTTTTACTACAAAATGGGTCATCCTTAACTAGTCTATTGTGTTTAAACTGTTGATATTGAAATTGACAGAACAGATTTCTATTGTTATTCAATGTAAACCCACTAGACGAACATGCATATGGAGTTGCCTGAAAAGTTAAGAATGGGTTGATGATGGTCCCCTCCAAGTAAAGTCATGATATAATTACACAATAACATATCATGACTTCTCAATGGGTAAATTAAGCATAAACTAATGTGATAATTAATACATTTATTAACAAACAATCATGTACTAACAAGTGATTAAGGTGGCTGTTATTAAAACATGAACTCTTGGGGAGGCTTTCAAGATGGCTCCTCTTGTTACTCATGTTATAGTTAAAGTTAGTTCAGGATTAGTGCATACATAACTCATCATTAGTTCAAAATAAAGTAATGTTTAATTTACTTATTAAAACATATTTATTCATGTACTTCTATTGTAAAGTGTTACCATTAAGCCTAAATTAGCAATATTAGGTAAACGAAATTTTGTAAAAAGGCTGGTGATACTTTACATTAAGGTTCTCTTCATAAAGGTTATAGAAATGTGTGCATTGATAACTAAAATTTCAATTACAGGTAATTTATAAGTAAGGTATAATCATCAGATTGTAATAATAAAAACATTTAAATGCGGAGGCAAATGAAAACCTGATGTGAAGTGTCTCAAGTGCATTTGATAGTACTTTAACCCTTCTGAATATACAATGTTATACAGTATACAAGTAATTGTAATTTATTTATAATTGGTAAGCAACAAAATAGGATTGTGACTCAATTGTGTGTGTGTGTGTGTGTGTGTGTGTGTGTGTGTGTGTGTGTGTGTGTGTGTGTGTGTAAAAGGCTTGAATTTGAAAACAATAAAATAAAATACATTTGGGCCCAATCCCAATTATATTTTTGTATCCCTACCCCTTCTCCTCGGCCCTTGAAACAGAGTGTGAAGGAAAAAGCTTTCAAAATTTGCCCCTAAGGAATGGGACACCACTAAACACCTGCACACGTCATCATAATTGATCACAATCTCTTGCTTTAAGGTATATTTTGTGCTATCATAAAGTTATGATGTGGCAATAAGATCGTAACTGTACTGTGCATTTACACTGTGGCCATATTCATCCATGTAAACACGCAAAAAACAACATTAACATTATGGCAGACACTGTAAAAAAGGAAATTCCCAGTTACTAGACTTTTCTGAAAGGGATTAGAGTGTCATCGAGTGACAGAATGCTGTGGGACTGCTATGCAGGAGTTATTATTAAGGATTACAGATAGCAAAATTAAGTGATTTTTATTTTATTTATTTATTTATTTATTTTATTTTTAATTTTTTTTAAAGCATGATGAGTAAACACGAACGCCTTTATGAATGTATTAGAACATATGCTTGTTTGTTGTAAAAAAATCGTAATAATGACAAAAAATACTAATGTGTGCATCTCTGCTTACTTCCATGTAGTTCCTTTTTGCCATTGTGGTGTATTCTAGACAATTTTCTTATCCCATTGGTTTTGAGTGTGGTCTGGAAAAATCTTTATTCTAGGACTATCAAGCCCTTCCCTTTAGTCCTACGCCATCAAGCTAAAGAGAATTGACAGACTACCCTACCCCTTCACATGAACGTGCAAAATGAAGGAAAGTGGAAAGGGGAAGGGCTGAGTAGAATTGGGATTGGGCCTTGGAGTGGCTTTATTGCATCAGCTATATGTCACTGTTTACACTTCTGATTAGTGCAGTTTAGTAATCTCAAACCCCAAATAAAACCTGCTCCGGAACAGGTTAGAAGTATTCAGTAAGAAACCCCATCAATACCCTTTTAACTTTGGAAACTCAGAATTTGCTTAAACCAAGTACAAACTTTGTCACCTTAGAATTATAAGGTTCTATCTGACATTTTTGTCAAAATTTAGTTATTTACATATTCTTATTAAATGACAATTTATTTACATTATGGGATGTTTATTTATAGGTTGTTTACATTTTAAGGCTTTTTATTTAAAAAACAAAAAAGATGTATCTACAAAGTTGAACTCTAGCTTGGCTCTATAAGGTTCTATCTGTGAGCCAATCAGCATTTTTAATGAACGCACGGGGACCAATCAGGACCAGCTTTCTTTATCATTTCGCCGGACTGCTCCACTGACAGCAGGAAACACCAGAAGAACAAAATCACACAAAATCAGAGTCAATTAAATATTGCCACACCACACAAAATTGAGACGTGTAAATGTGATGATTTAGAAGCATTTCTGGCATTGAGATTCATTCATTCATTTTCTTTTTGACTCAGTCCCTTTATTAATCTAGGGTCGCCACAGCAGAATGAACCGTCAACTTATCCAGCATATGTTTTGCACAGTGGATGCCCTGCCAGCTGCAACCCAACACTGGGAAACACCTATACACACTCAATCACACACATACACTATGGCCAATTTTAGCTTATCCAATTCACCTGTACCGCATGTCTTTGGACTTATGGGTAAAACCAGACCACCCAGAGGAAACCCATGCAAACACAGGGAGAACATGCAAACTCCACACAGAAATGCCAACTGACCTAGCCAAGGCTCAAACCAGCGACTTTCTTGCTGTGAGGCAATCGAGCTACCCACTGCGTCACAAACATTGAGATGAAATGCTCAATTTTACATTGTTGAAAAGAAATTAATATTTAAAAGTGTATATATTAAATGTGAAATATATTTATTTGTCTATATATAGTCAGTAAAACACTTTTCAGTGTTTATTAAACTCATTTGCTCATCGTCTGTTTCTTTTAAAGTCTATAAGTTTAATATTAAGCCTTGAGGGGCAAATACTTAATTTATTTCATGGGGCATATAATTAAATAAATATAATTCAATCATTTATTTAAAGCATAATTTTGAATAAATATGAACATATTAATTAGATAAAATTAACATCTGCACTGAAAAAAAAATATTTAGTACAGCCTTGTATGCTTAATTTTAAAAGAAAAAATATTCATCCTAAAACATGAAATAAATGTTAAAGAAAGCAAAATTTAACTTCCTCAAGCATCAACATATTGTTACAATACTAAACTATTTATTTTTTTATTGTATTTCTTGAAAAGTAATGCTTCAATGTATGATCTGCAAGATATAACCTTATAATTCCAAGTGAAAAATTAATTTTCAGAATGAGAAGGTTCTATCTGCATTTACCATGGTTTATTTACTCTAATTTGCAAACGTAGGAGAACTTTGTTAATTTACATTTAGAAAACCCTTAGGGTCTCTGTCATGTTAATGTATAAAAGAGATCTGTTACACACATGTTGTTTGCTATAAAGAATGCAAAAACTTTGAAGCTCAATATCTCAAAATCATGCAGAATGCAGACAGAACCTTATAATTCTAAGGTGACGACTTGTCGTGTGACAGCCCAAACTGGATTTTTGCAACAGGCCTCTGGTCATTATATGTCTAACCAAATCAGAATCAAGGAAGAAAGAAAGCCGGAGTATTAAACAGATGTTCTAAACGAACAGTTTATTACCAAACAGCCTTAAAGAAAAGAACATCATCCCATTTACCACTTTGAATGTGATACTAAATGCACTCTACCTTTGTGAACATAGATTTATTTTTGTTCTCACTGAGCCCCTAATGGCCTGCCACTAGCAGCAACTAAAGATTGATTTTTAAGACAGTCTAACAATGCCTGTACCTGTGGCTGCCAAGGAATCAAAGCGCAATGACTCCAGAATTAAAAGATCCCCCTGAGTTGTTTTGCTTAAAGCATAAAAGCCGCTCTGAAAATAATCCATTTCTCCTATGTGTCAAATCTGCTTCCATTTGCAGACTACTGCGCTCAAAACAGACGTCTAAGTATTACACATGTGTGAGAGTTAAGTGGGCCACATCGAGTTCCCCTAATCAAACACTTGCGTCCTCATGGCCTTTTCCCTACGGTCAAGTCATCTTTCCACAGCTGCTGGAGTCAACGCAGCGAGGAAGAGCACGGCGGTGCGCATTAGTTCATTCCGTCACAGTCCACACCTGGCTCTCCGGCAGAGCCTGAGCTCCCATTATTGCCATATGGCAGGGTTCCATCAAGCCCTCTGCATGGAGGCTTCCCCCATAATGCAACACTGAGACAACAACAGCACACAAGCTCAGCAGTCGTCAGGAGAGACTGTTTTCATCAACTACAGTGTGCTTGTTGTCTGCCTGCTAGCACCAATCCCTCATTTTCGTAGTATCCTCTTTCTTGGGAAACTCGGAAGGCCTTTCCCATGACCTGGAGTAACAGTTCATTTTCCCAAGGCTCAGATAGTTGAGAACCTGAAGGATAAAACTTAAATCTTTGCTCTCTAAAACTTCTTTTAGTGAGGAAATGTAATATTGTCTGCAGGCAGCGAGTTGTCAGAACCAGTTGCAGCAGGGTCAGGGAGATAGTCTTAACCCTGCCGGTTTTAATGTAACCATGGTAATGTAAAATTAAATCAAGTCTCAGCCTGAAAATATATGAGGCATGTTTTAGAAGAATTCTTCCGCTACATTACTTTAATGCAGTGGTGGCATCTCTTAAAATCCTTGTGCGTGTCAGGAGAATTGGGTTTATTACAGCATGCCCCATTCTCTGACTGCAATTTCAACCGAATTCAACTCTCCAATAAGCAAATGAGATTCAGAATAAACGCTGAGTTTTTCAGTGCCACCCAGGGGTATTGTGCACAGCTGTCTCACAGAGGGAGTTTTGTGGGCGAATGTGTGCGTGGAAAACAATGGCACATGTTTGTCCTTGATTGAAGCCACCGCTTGCTAAAACTGTCATGCTGGTCTCTCAGCTCACTGAATGCCCACCCGCCCTCCTGGAAAATCTTGCAGATCAATTAATTGGTGACCTTCGTGGTTTGCACAATCAGACCTTTTGTAGGAAAATAACCTTGGTTGTGAATGCCGGGAGAAGCCCAACAAAAGCGTGGGGTGACATTGCCTACTTCATCTTGTCTTGTCAAACATCCTTTTACAACTGCGTCTCAGTCTCCTAATGGACCAGCCCACACAGTTAGTGAGAAGCTATGAAAAGGAGATTTTCCCAAGACGTATTGTAACTGAAGGTCAGCTAGACAATGGGCAACTTATCTTTAAGTTGTATGTTTTGCAGTCTGTATTTCTATTCATGAAACAGGAACCTTTGGCCTGTGGTCTTTACCAAGCGATTTCAGGTGAAGGAGAGTATTTGAAAGCGAACATGAAAGAACGCCAGATTATTTCTTTTATAACCACTAAATAAAGACAGACTTGTCCTTGACCATTTTGTTAGCAGAGGTGATGGACTCTCATGAACACACTGAGCACAAGACTAATCAGTGTTCCATCTTACTGGAAAACTTCAACGTCTCTTGGACCTATGGGACAAGAGTAAAAAAATAAAACCCTGAAATAATGCAGTGCACTAAAGTCAATTTGTCCTGGTCACTCAAAAATCAATGGACCTTTTAAAAAGTTATTGATGACCTGTGCTAAGATCATGAGAGACACTTGCAGCAGGGGTCTGCCATCGAGTACATTGCATGTGAAGTCAATCGTGACCTTCACTTTTCTAAGAGTTGGCGGATAAAGGGGTACTTAAGAAAGATTACACACAGACTTCTGTTCCCGATCAGGGCTAAAATACGCCACATACATTTTGTCTGCCTCAAACGATGTCTAACTGCACTGCAGAAATAAGTCTTGGGGAGAAAAATCTAAAATCTCCTATGAACCTCATCTCCCCTAGCTGCATGTGGCTGATCCCTTGATGCATTATATTAATTAGGAAACGACTCTGTCAGAGACATTCCTCTGACTCTGGAACTTTAATGACTTCAACCTCAGAGCACAGTGTAATTTTAATATTGTTTTATTTTAATTTGCACTTAATTGAATCAGAAATATAGCAGACAATCCCCATCGGCATCTGTCCATCCTGACAGATACTTTTACAGTTAGTTTTCCCCTTTTTAATAGTTAAGCTACTGGGAGCTACTTTTCTCATAATGAGCATTTCAATTCAACTGAGCATTATCAATTCTATTTCTGTGCTCATCAAATCGGTTTCAAAGAAAAAAAAAGTAAAAAAAAAAAGTAATTCCTTTCTGAAGCTTTGTCTATAGTATTTAAATGTGTCGATTTTATAGCTTATGCAGCCAAGTGTCACCAAAATTACCTTAAAAAATGAGGGCATGCTTTTATGAAAAAGGGGGCATAATGTGAGAAATAAGTTTGCGTGTTTTGTCAAGTGATCATTTTGATATGCTTGTAAAGTGTTTGATTTATTTCTGGTATGTTCATTTTAGTATAGCTGTGTTTGAATTGTGTTAATCATGTAAGCTAGTGCTGTACTCTCATTTGTTCTCGCACTGCATAGGGGCATTTGAGCTGTTTGTAATCCCTAAGAGGGTCACTAAACACATTTTTTGAGATGTTGATAGTTATATTTATGTCTCAAGCTGCTAAAACACTATTAGAACACATGAATTTTACAAAAATTGGTTAGAAAATTGGTTTTGGAAAAATTTGAAGCTACCTCACGGCTATGAGATCCTTGTGTGAATTCCAATGTTTAGACTGACTGTCTGTACCGGTAAGTACAACATGATGTCTTTGAGCTTGAATACTTTGTTCGAACCAATCAGTGTGCTCTATTGTGAATGAGGTGCAGCTTCATTATTATGCATGATAGCTTCAAAGACTGTTTTTTTAATATATTAGTGTTCAGGTTGCAGAGAGACACCGCGTTGTGACGCCAACCGTAATTAAAACAGGTGGAAGAAGAAGAATTGTTTGGAGACATGGGTCATTGGTGTTGCCTTTAAAAATGTGCCGTGATGACGATTTTGTTTTCATTACCCAGCTATGAGAGTGCAGCTGGACTCACGTGTGGATTACAGTAGACTGCTAACATGCAACAAAAATATGGTTGTGAGGAACATTTTTACCCAAGATCTTTTCGCATCTGGAAATGGTGAAATGCAGTTTGCCACTCCACTCCTTTTTCAGTTTGTTGTTCCAGTCTTTGTTGATTGTCCTGTCTCTACAGATTTGGTAAGTGTGCGAACAAGGTGCTTTGTTTATGTTTATTCAGTTGGCAAAGTTAGTTAGTATTGTCAGCAGCACTCTTTCAGTTTTTACAAACATAGTTACTAAGTTTACAGTTCTTTAATATCACTACATTATGGACCGGATGATTCACTGTATATACTGCTCTTTGAATGTAAACATGTAAATACTGTAATCAAACTATTACCATTGTGTAAGATTTTCACCGCATTTTGTAACAGGATAGTCTATACAAACACAGATGTGTTTCTACTGAGAAATTCTGAGTTTTTTTTTTTTTTTTTTTTTTCTCCCATACGGCATGCAGTTTCAAATTCCATTAAAACAAAATTCTTCCAGCAGTTCCTTGCATCCATTATCTTTTTTGTCACAGGGGGGCATGCATAAACTGTTCCTGATTGAAAGTGAAAGTGCCAAACTACAGTTAAAGTCAACAAATTAAAAATGAAACACCCAAAATTTCATGAAACTTCAGAGCAAATGTGGATAGTGCTGTGTTGAATTATGTGCAATAACATGGAAAACATGATCATGAATGGAACATTCAAAACGTAACACATGTAAAGACTTCAATCATATTATTGTCTTATTCACATTAAGGCAAATAATTCCATCACTGATGTCCATGTAAACATAGACATATGTGTATATATCTAACCCTTTCCACTTTTGCCACTCAAAACTCCCACCTAAACAAAGCTGGACTCAATTGCTTTCTGACTTATTTTAAACTAGAGGTGTGGAAACACCCTGCTGAGACAAGAGGGGTTTCGTGGCCCTTTAACAACAGGCCGATCTTAATTAATTGATGCAGTAATTAGTTAAATCCAAATATAGCCCAGTCCATAATATCAGCAGTTGCGTCAGACCTCCTAATGTGCAGCCCTTCTGGTGTATATAGACTTCAACAAGCAAAGAGCACTTGACTATACTTTCCTATTTATTTATTCTCAACTTCTGAAGCTTCTTTCTGTGTTTGCTGCATATTGTTTCTGACTAAATAGGTGCAGACAATGCAATCTTTATAATCTGGCCCTTTTGATCTTATCAAACAATTCACACAATTTAAATTCTTTGGATCTGCTAGTCAGTTGGGAACAAAGCAGACTTTATTACAACTTTTGCTACCCGTTGATATCTCAGTCGTCTTGCTCTAACTGAAACCTGCATTAAACTGAAGCATTCTGCCGCACCTGTAGCCCTTTCCAACTTATTCTCTTTCCTCCTCAACTGATGGGAGAGCTGGAGGCTTTGTCTGCTTTGTTCCTCAGCTACTGGTAAATCTAGTTACCAGCTTCACCACATCACATTACTTCTCTAACAACTAACAATGTGTAGCTAACCCCATTGCAAACATCAGACTACTTCCTCCTCACTCTTTAACTAAATCTTACTCTTGTGCCATTTTACTCACCCAAACAACCCATTCCATCACAACCTATGCCCACACCCGCACCTCACTCTAGCCCTTTCTCCTGAGTTGGAAATGTATCATGTTGGTCAATGAAACGTAAAGCATGATGTTGCTATGCCAAACATTGAACCTTCCTTATTAAATACCCAGTATGGATTGAAGAACAGAAATAATTAATATGTTACCTCAATGATTTGTTTATTGAATTCATATTTGATTGATGCATCTGTTTCTATCATTTTATCCTCTGTGCTTTCTAAAATAGTAGGTGGCTCTTCTTCTATGATCTATATGAAGTTTATGCTCAAAGGCGCTGACTAGTGACTAGGATGAATGAAGCAGAAATAACATTATTAGGAACACAACACAACAATATCCACTGCCCTGTTTAGTTTACTTCCAACATGCTTCGACTTATCTTCTAGTGTATTTTATATGATCCTGAAAAGCTTGATTAGCTGCATCAGTGTGTTAGATCAGTGGTCCTCAACCACTGGGCCGTGCACCGATATCGGTCCATGAATCAATTGGTACCGGGCCGCAGAAGAAATCATTTACTATTTCTGTTTTATTGAGTTTTATTGATTTTTTATTATTAAAAATCACTTATTTTAAAAAATGACAGCATTCTCCCAGTAACATCTTGGTCACTTGAGAGCCCAAATTAACCCACAAGCAGCAAAATGGGTAAGGAACAGATGTCTTCGGAAAGTTTCTTTGCTTATGGGAAAAGGTTCAGTGAAGGGCCTGTGAACTGCCAAGCAATAGATCTGCAAGCCGTTTGTCAACAAATCAGGTGAATCTAGCATGTCTTTGCAAGATCATTTAATGTAGATCAAAATGACAGCGGCCTTTTAGGGGCTGTTCGTATATCGTGTCGTTTCTAGAGTTCAACCAAGTTTGTTATTTACAGAGGAGGAGTGCGGCCTGTGCGCGCAAGCGGCGTGAAGGCTGACTTTCGCCTGGCGCCGCGTCACTACTCACTGCACGCTCACCTCATGAAATAGATAAGGCTTTTATACTTAATGTGTTTACGTAGGCTTGACACACTCCAGCTTTCCAGATGCATGCAGTTGAATGAATGCCACAAGTGCACCGCGAGTCGCATGACAAGAACTGACCGATCAGCTTCAGCTTGTATGGAAGATACACATTTCGCTAGACCAATTATCTGACAAACACAAAACACCCAAACACTGCAGTGCTTTGTAATTTTTCTCTATAAATAAAACTTGTATAATAGTGACAGCAATATGGATGGTCGCCTAGCAACATACGAACAGCAGTCTGCGGTAAAAATTTTAAAGTGTTGAACGGTCCACAGTGATCGGACCATTGTGTTAGATTATGCTTCAGGTATATAATAGGCATCCAGGAGCATGATTTAATCTTGCTCTAATTAAAAATAAATATATAGAAGTAGAAATAAAACATGAAAATTTAAACAGTTTTTCAATAGATACAGGACTTTTTTATCTAAGTGTATACATGGAAATTCATTATACATCAATATGTAAGTGCATCAGTGAGACGTACCAGTATTTTGTCCTTGCATTTTACATGGCCATTAAAAAAGTGTCAACAATTGTCTCTGTCTAAATCTACAGATATTCATAGCGTGTCTTTTAGATGAGATGTTAAACCGAGGTCCTAATTCTCTGTGGTCTTTAAAAATCCCATGACACTTCTTATAAATGGTAGGGGTGTAACCCAGTGTCCTGGCTAAACTTCCAACACTGGCCCTTACCAATGATGGCCTGCCAATCATCCTCATCCACCGAATTTGCTCTATCACTGTCCACTCAGTCCTCCTATAGATGTTGTGCGGTGAGCACACTGATGCCGTTGTCCTGTGGCTGCCGTCGTAAAATCCTTGTGGATGCTACTCACTGGCAATGGTGTGGAAAGACCCCCCTCATGATTGTGAAGCACTGTATAGCCATACACGATAAATGTGCTATATAAATACTAGTGCTGTCAATGGATAAAAAAAAACAAAAAACTAACTAATCGAACCTTTTTTTAAAAAAAAATTAATCGCGATTAAATGCCCAAATGCCCGAAAATGAATGATAATTTCTCGCAAACTGGTCGTTAAATACATTATACAATTTTTAGTTGGCTTCACGCAGGTGAGCTGGCTTGATAAACCAAAGGTAGGAAACAATCTCTTGTCTCTTTGTTCTTATCATTATTGAAAGAATTAATAAAAATAAAAAATAGTAACTTGGACTTATTTAGTAACTTGGGTAATACTGTTTGACCTGAATAACAGTTTATTTATGTCATAAGGAATATGTAAAATTATGTGTTGGCATCAATCCACATGTAAGAACAGTATTTTAAAATGCAGGATTGTGTCATTATTTTCCAAACCCTTTATTTCAATGTGATTAACTGATTCAAACCATTAAATCTTTAAAAGGGCCTTAAATAGGTTAGTCCACTTCATACTAGTCTATAGCAAGCTTACTTCACTGCTTTCAATGTTGTTATGGTGCCACTGTAGCACTGATAAAATAAAGAGAGTAATGACATTACTTGCAAAAAAATAACGTTATCTTGTAAAATGTGCACTCTGTTCCATGGCTCTGTTTACTCACATATAAAGATTCAATAGTGAAAAAGAACATAAAGTGTTGATGCATTAAAGGCACTTTTATTATCTTGCATATTGCTAGTTACTCCCTGATACGAGCACTTTATTTCACCACAATATCATTACATCCTCACAGACATAAGAAATAATAATGTCCCTGAATGCATCCTGAATAAAGCCATTTTTGTGGTGCGGTACAATTTAATCGACTGTTGTCATGACGATCTCAGCAGACGCAGACATCCCATGTTAATATAGTTAATATTAGAGTTAGAGTTTAGTTAGGAATAAAGTCAAGGACTATTGGGCCGTTTCCACTGACTTTTACTGTGCAATACAGTTCAGGTTGTTACGGGTCACCTTTATCAGGCTTGCTTTTTCACTACCAAGGGTACCCTTTTGGTGGGCGTGGTGTTGGACAGAAAGTTTCAGTCGACGTCATTCTCCCTCGAATAAGTTTCTACAGTAAAGCTGTATAAGTCGTTCACATATTAGATGAGAAACACTTCTCACAAAACAGATGTTTTTAACACATAAATACTAGTTTATAAATGTTTATTACAAACCTTTCTATGAACATAATTTGATTATAACTGCAGATATATGACGAAAGATTTTGCAGATCTAGTGCGAAATAGCCTGCTGTAAAGTCTGCAATTAAAAATAAATAAATAATGAAAAATATGAACACACACAGACCCTTGCAGTCTCCGACATGTTACCAACTACAGAAAATTACACTTAGCATACATTTAGTCCTAGGTTCTTAGGTTCATAAACAACACGCAACATAGGCCACAATCAGTGTAAACCTCTCTTCTGTGTCTGTAATCTTCACCAGCACATGTAAACTCTGTTAGAGAATAATTCAGTCATTCAGAGTTCATAATAGTCTAAAAGGCAATGTTAAACACGGCAGTTTGTTTGTGATTCAGGTTGCTGAAACAATTTGATCCTGTGTTTTTTCAAGCTTCTCCTTTGTTCGTGCTTCACTCTCACGTTTGTCCTTTTCTTTCTAAATGGATAAGTTGTCGGAGACACTTCAATAATGACGCACACATTATTATCATCAGCTCAAGGAGTTTGTTATATCAAATATAGACGCAATTGTGAAGAAAGCGAAAACCGCTCACACTTTTAGACGGCCTCGTAAAACAACAACATGACACAGCAGATTTTGTTCGCCTTGGCTTTGTGTCTGTACATCAAGAAAATAACAAGGTTTGTTTGAGCATGTGTCTTCCATGGCTCGTTATTATATGCATATAGTTTTACAGTGTAATGTATCGGCTGTGTATAAAAAAATGGCGGTTCCTTTGTTTTCATTCTGGCTATCTCCACACAAGCTCAAGACGTTTCTCTGTAACCAATCAGTGCTCAGCTGCGCGTGGAGCTCCATCTTTTCGTATGCTTTCCTGTGTTTGGTACCCTTTTGAAAGGGTGCCAAAAAAGTGGTATGGTACGGTACGCCTTTTTACAGTGGAAACGGCCAAAAAAAGTGCACCGAACCTAACCAAACCATACTGTATCACTCAAGTATTGTCGTTTATCCACATTTTAGGAACAACAAAGGATAACTTGACTTCTAACTGATTAATTGGTATAAAAAGTGGCCTAAATAAAATGCAAAGGCATCTAGATTATGCTTATTTACCAAAATAAAATATGACCATGCCCTATTTAATTAGGACAGTAAGATCTGACTTTGCTTAGACAAAAAGTCTTGTCACTTAGCAGAAATGGATTTGTTAATAAGTAATTTGAGTCATTGCAGAGATGTATGGATGCAGTCGTCCACGCTCATGGAAGTGCATTAAAGAATTTAAAGTCATGGATAAATGGAAAAGACTTAATATTGTGTATGACTCCCATGAGCTTGGACCACTGCATCCATACATCTCTGCAATGACTCAAATTACTTATTAACAAAGTCATCTGGAATGTCAAAGAAATCGTTCTTGCAGGACTCCCAGAGTTAATAAAGAATCTTCTGATTCATCTTCAATGCCTCCTCCTTTATCTTATAATGCTCAATAATGTTCATGCCTGGTGAATTAGCTGACCAATCCTGGAGCACAACTTTGAGGGGGAGGCAGAGGTATGACACTGACCTCTATCCTGTAGCCCTCATCTGTGGTTTGTAATGTACTGAGCATCACAGGTGCTTGACAACTCAGGCTGTTGGTGTTGTCATTATGCAGATCTCTCATGCACCTCCATACTAAATGTAACAACAAACCATGAATTTTCTGACTCCAAACTTGACTGATTTAGTGAGAATCTTGGGTCCATGTGGGTTCCAGTAGATGTTATTCAGTATTTGTGATGACTGGGATGCAGTTCAACAGATGATTCATTGGAAAAATCTATCTTCTGCCACTTTTCCAAATGACCAACTAGAAGTATATGTGTTGCTAGTATTAGAAGTAGTATTATGTGTTGCTCTTACAACTGGGATTAACTACAAGACTTTTGTCAGGTAGTGTATACAAAGACATTTAATTCACATTACTATAGCCACATTGCACATCACTTTTAGACATGCACTAAGCCAGAACCCCTCAACCCTGTCCCTGTAGATCTACATTCATGCAGAGTTCAGCTCCAACCCTGATCAAACAGACCTGAAACAATTAATTAAGACATTGGACAGCACTTGATATTTACTGACAGGTGTGTTTGATATGTGTTGCAAATAAAATCTGCAGTAAGATGGATCTCCAGGAAGAGGGTTGGTCACCTCTGCACTAAGCATTTTCCTTTAGGAGAATCCCTTCCACCATTATAAAGAACCTTCCACTTTTTCAAGTTTCAGGCTTACATGGACATACCCTCGAACACTTGATTTTAACAGAGGGAGTAAGTCAGCTTCATATGCACCCTTCTGCACTTATATACCCCATAATGCATTGCGATGAAACTACAGCAGTGTAGTTTGCAAGTGTGTAATGGTTTAGGGCAGGGGTGTCCACACTCGGTCCTGGAGGGCCGGTGTCCTAAAGAGATTAGCTTCAACCCTAATCAAACACACCTGGACCAGCTAATCAAGCTGTACTATATATACCAGAAACTTCCTGGCTGGTGTGTTGAAACAAGATGGAGCTAAACTCAGTAGGACACCAGCCCTCCAGGACTGAATTTGGACACTTCTGGTTTAGAGTCTAACGTTTAAACCAATTAAGATGTTTGGCCTGTAGTGGACACTTGTGCAATTTAATCAATAACAAATTTCTTGATATGCATGAGAAAAAACAAGTTTTCTATTATCTTCCTTGATCTCTGACTGATTCAGCCAGATGTGTCTCTCCATAACCACCATAGAGCAGCGAAGAGATCTTGTTATTTCCTTGGTGACATGGAGAGAAACATCCGATGCCTTAAGTAGCTATCTTATATCATTCAATAGATTCTGCCTTATGGGCTGATAATATGGGCTGAATAAAGTTTATTTCAAGACTTGGACACCTCAGTGTGCACATATTGGCTGAACGGAAGACCTCTTTCTTAGATATACCCCTTTCTTGAAAAGGCAGGAAATGTTCGTCATACATATGAGAATGTTGAACTGTCTTTCTTTCTGCCTCTCAACCATTATATTTGGCAACTACTCGAGACATAACCTCCACCAGCTCCTCATATTTGGGACACTGATCTTCACATTTGGGTGGCAGATCCTTATGTCCTGAATTTATGCTAACTCTATCTCTTACTTTTATAAAAGAGAGACATGCAAAGTTTAAAATTTATTTGTCATATTGTTGTAGAGTGAGGAGGGCAGTGTCACACAGGGCTTGTGAAAACAGAAAGTTGAAGCTAAATGACCAAGCTCAGGCTTGGGTAGCTTCCTGGTATGACATCACGCTGCATGTTTCATGTGTTTCAGGACTTCCTTGAATCTAAAGTGTACTTATCGCATCAATAGTTGATGCAGCGCTGAAGTTCCCTAAAGGTGAACCACAACACTTCAACTTTCAAAAAAATCATCTCTGAGCTCTGGCCAAAATGATGCCACTCAACTCCCACTCCGCTCCGCTCATATACTCATATACTGAAATTTCACATATATACATACTTATATACTATAAGAATGATGGAACCCTGACAACATAAAAAAATAAAATAAAAATGTTTGGCAGCAGATTTATGATTGGCATCAGGTGTTTCAGTTGATTAGCCACGCTCCCTCTCCCAACAACAAAGAAGGATTCACTCATTGAATAGCTGCTTTAAGCCCAGTTCAGAAAGTGTGATATGATTATAAATAAATGAAAACAATGAAAAACATGTTTCTTATGTGTAAACTCAGATGTTAGGGAATAAAATAATATTAAAAATGAAATAAATTACTGTTACAGAGGGGGAAATTTTTGCATAAAATGCTCAAATTAAATTGCCTAGGAAACCAACTTTTCTCCAGTGATAATGAAGGTGTACTTCCAAAAAAGAAACAAAACAAAAAAAAGTAAAATATTAATAATTTTAGCAGCTTACTTCCAGGCATAAGCTTTTTGCTGAAATAAAATTAAATAAAAAAAGGTAAATTATAGCGGTACCACAATTCTGTGATGCATTGTTATTGAACCCAACAACTGGATTCTTTGGATTCTTTGCCAGAGAAGATGATGTTCAGAGATCTTTTTTTAAACTAAACTACACTTTTTCAACTCACTGCACTATTTTGAGGCACTCGTACGCATCAGCTTTTCTCAATAAAGTGTTCACTCTTTTTTTTTTTTTCTTTTCACTGGGGATCTGTAATGCCTGCCATGAAACATTATAACGCCTCTTCTGCTCTGCTTTCACACCCACTCGTATGTTACTTCAGGCTGTTATCCCGGTGAGGAGTAATTATACTGCACCAGGAGATTTCCTTTCTTTAAAGGAAATTCAAATTTCACAATCAGTGTTGCATTCATGTGTGATTTCCCAGTCCCGTCTATGTTTTTTAGCATCTAAAGATTACTTTAAATACACTATATATGTGCATAGATCTTTTTAGTGAGAAGTAAAAAAAAAAATAAATAAAAAAAAAAACTGAACTTATTTTTGAGAAATTCATGATATGTAAGTCTGTAGGAGAGTTTCTTCTTGTGAGAAACAAATTGTCATACAAGTGTGGCCTGTTGGTTAATGAAACATTAAACAACTAAAAAATAAATAAATAAGTTAATCATTAACATCATCATCATCATCATCATCACCATCATCATTATCATCATCATTATCATCATCATCATCATCATCTAGTGTAAGCTGTTGTATAACAAGCTATCACCCTACATTTATGTAACCCAGGAACTATTACATTTTCTTTTAAATATCTATCACATTTTTTTAAAGCAACAGCCTTATTCCAAAATGGATTAAATTAATTTATTTCCCTTTAAATTCTACACACAATACCCCAATAATGACATTGTTGCAAATGTATTGAAAAAAAAAAATGAAAAATAACGTTCACAGTATTCACATCCTTTGCTCAATACTTTGTTGATGTACCTTTGGAAGTAATTACAGCCTCAAGTCTTTTTGAATATGATGCCACAAGCTTGGTACACCTGCCTTTGCGATTTTTTGTTAATTCCTCTTTACAGTACATCTCAAGCATTATCAGGTTGCATGGGAAGTGACAGTGTACAGTCATTGTTGTGAAGCCACTCCATTGATGTTTGGTGGTGTGCTTTGTGTCATTGTCCTGCTGGAAATTTAACCATCACCCCAGTCTGAGATCAAGAGCACTCTGAAGCAGGTTTTCATTTAGGATGTCTCTGTACATTGCTGCATTTAACTTTCCCTTTATGCTGACTAGTCTTCCAGTTCCTGCTGCTGAAAAACATCCGCACAGCATGATGCTGCCACCACCATGCTATACTGAAGGGATGATATTAGCCTGGTGATGAACGGTGACTGGTTTTCTCTAAGTGAACTTTGTTTCAGATGCTTTTTGGCAAATTCCAGGTGGGCTGCTTTGTGCCCTTTACTAAAGTGTGGCTTCTGTCTGACTCTACCATACAGACCTGATTGGTGGATTGCTGCACAGATGGTTGTTCTACTTTAAGGTTCTCCTCTCTCCACAGAATAATGCTGGAGCTTAGACAGAGTGACCATCGGGTTATTGTAAAACCTACCTTACTAAGGCTCCTCTCCCTCGATCACTCAGCTTGGATGGCCGGCCAGCTCCAGGAAGAGTCCTGGTGCTTCCAAACATCTTTCCAAAAACGTGGAAAAATTGAAGCGCTATGAATACTTTCCAGATGCACTGTATGTATACGCCATTTAAGACAAAAATATGTCTTTTATATTGGACTTACAAAAGACAAACCCATGGATGTGAAAACGGCAAACTGCAATAGGAAAATAAACCTAATTTAGGTTATATCCCTGAATCTAAAGATAACTTATGCAATGTGTCTTCTAAAGAAATGCTATATAACTGAATGATGTTTAGCAAGATTAAATTGCAATATATATATATATATATATATATATATATATATATATATATATATATATATATATATATATATATATACAAATAACATAATAATAAATAAATAAATACAACTACCAAAGCTAATAGTGAACTGTGTCATAATATTAACACAGTAATAATAATAATAATAATAATAATAATAATAATAATAATAATAATAATAATAATGATAATAAATTATTATTATTATTATTATTATTATTGAAAAAGCAATAAAATAACAGCATGTGGAAGTTTATATACTATTGTTCAATATTTAGATTAATCAATCAATTACTTTATGTTGATATTTCATTGTCATGTTTTATCAAAAATGTGTTTCGTCATTAAAGTGTCCCTGTGGATTACAAAAGATTTATATTGTGATATTGGGAGTCCCCAACACATGGTGACAAGCATGCAAAACCAAACAACACAAAACTTGTTCATTTATTTATTTTTTGCCCTGAACTATTTTATTTTAATAATATCTAGATTCTATAAGTGTATCCATACACATTATTTCATCACACAAATGAAAAAGGAAATGCAGTGTCATGCTTCGGTCACTAGCCTTTAGACTGTCAATGAGTTCAGTGTCCACTGCCCATCATCTCAAAGGTCACAGATGAGTCGAGCAGCTCAGAACAAACACTCTCCATGTAGAGAATAAGCACCTGTCCACACACTTGGAGTAAAGTGCAGAATACATTAGTTATTGTGGCAGGAGGTGAAGCACTCAAATGTGAAGATCCTCCGCCCTCCGACACAAGCATCCACCTCATCTGAAGAGCACATAAAGCTGTGATCTTCTCCCACAAGTGCATACAGGACTTAATCAGACCATTGCTTTGTGATGTATTTGTGGAGAGATGTAGAGAAAACGAGTGACATGTATGGAAAAAGGAAGGTATCATTGCAGGCTAAAGAGTTTGCATTTGTATTAGCTGATGCATTGCTTGGTTCTGCTTGTACATAATCACATAAATACTTTCTATTTTGTAATCTTGACAATCTAAACTTGTAAAAAACAAGACAATATAACAGTATACATAAAAAAATATGATATTGCAGAAAAGTATTTGCTATTGAACTCATAGTAAATTTCATAAGAGTGCATCCATTTATTAATTTTCTTTTCGGCTTAGTCCCTCTATTAATCTGGGGTCGCCACAGCGAAATGAATCGCCAACTTATTCAGCACATTTTACACAGTGGATACCCTTCCAGCTGCAACCCATCTCTGGGAAACATCCACACACATTCATTTACACTCATGACTACAGACATTGTAGCCTACCCGCTTAACCTGTACCACATGTCTTTGGACTGTGGGGGAAACCGGAGCACATGCAAACTCCAGAACATGCAAACTCCACACAGAAACGCCAACTGACCCAGCCGAGGCTCGAACCAATGACCTTCTTGCTGTGAGGGGACAGCACTACTGCCTTCACTTTTTTTTTTTTTTTTTTTGAGTAATTTATGATTTGCTGTCTGTCTGGTCATTCTCCTCTGACATCTGGAGAAAAAAAAACAACAACAAAAAAGAACATTTTCATCCACAGAACTGCTGCCATCTGGATGTTTTCTTACATTTCAGACCCACAGATGGTTGTACATGAAAGTTTCAGTTAATCAGCAGTTTCTTTAACACTCTGGGCTGCATTTCCCCAAAAGCATTGTAAGCCTATTAGATATTACAGTTATTTATTTTTCCTCAGTCTCTTATATTTTTTTCCAAATTGTCAAAGCTACCTGATCAATCTTTAGATCATTGTGTCACTTGGTCACATGAAAAAAAAGTAGTTTCTCATTTCTTTGAACAAGTTGCAAATGCCTTGAGTATATTCTTGCCAATGATCATGTACATGTTGCAAACAAGTAAATGAGCTCTTTTAATTACAGTTTTACGTGATTGCTTTAATGCAGCCGTCAACTGAAACTCCTCATGGTCAAAATGATACACTTTGCTTGCAAAACGCACCTACCGTGTCAAAACATTTCAAATATGCAACAAAAGCTAGTTTTACCTTCAAACAACACAACTTGCAAACAAGTATATGAGCTCTTTCAATTAATCATTACACAGCGGACAACAAAATACAGAACTCAATGTGAATCAGTGCACCATGCTTGCCATTGTAGCCTTTTGCCAATGCCATATGTTGTCTTTCAATTTGGGCAGTCAAATTAGCTTTTTTTTTTTTTTTTGCAAAGAATTGGATCCAGAATAAAAAATGATTTGATTCAATTCATATTGAATTTATGACATTTTTCAAACTGTTGCTTTTTTCAAAACCCTTCCAGGTGCAACCCATCACTGTGATATATCGATACACACTAGGGATGGGAATATTCATCGATATGTATCGATACGCGGTCATGCGAGTGCATCGGTTGAGCAGCAGAGGATGAATGAAATTTTGGAAGCAAATCGAGATGCATTGGTTTTTGCGAGATGCATCGATTTTTCCGAGATACAGCTTATATTTTTAATATAGAATGTATTTTTTATTTATTAACAAGTGTTGTCAACCTGTTTTTGGCGCATAATTTAATCGACCTACATAAAGTAAGCCTTAGCAACGGATTTGCGGATGTGTACACTTACACTACAACTCAGTGTATCAGGTGTGCGGATGAAGCTAGTGGAGCGCCCTCAGAAAGCGCGAGAAGCAAAACAAACATTTTATTCCCCACTGGGTTTAAAAAAACTAAAGTATGGCTACATTATGGATTTAAGGATGGACGACATGACAGGACAGATGCAATTTGCAAAATGTGCCGCGCATCTGTAATACGCGGGCAGTACGACTAATCTGAAATCTCACTTGAAGCGGCGCCACGGTGTTGTTGTGAAAGCATCTTCCAGTGTTCCTGCATCCCCGGCTTTTGCACTGCTTCAACCAGCTCCAAAAGTGGTGAGAAAAGCATTGCAAGTTTTTTTTTTTTTTTTTTTTCCGTGCGCAACAGTTTTGTGCGCTCTACGCCAATAACGAATGCTATTGCATTGTTCATCTGCAAAGATATTCAGCCTAGTGTCACAGAGAACGAAGGTTTTAAAGACCTCCTCCTGTTAATTTTTATTTAATTATAATAATAATTATAATATTAATAATATTAATGATAAAAATAATGGGTGTCACGGTGGCACAGTAGGTAGTTTGACCACCTCACAGCAAGAAGATTGCTGGTTTGTTATATTTTTATTAGCCTGTTGTTTACAGTGACAGTGATGTTTCAAAGCAGCATAACACTGCTAGTTCACCACCTTAAGTTTTGAATAATCAGTGGCAAAATATCTTTGTAAAACTTGTTTTCATAGTTGAAAAGTTAAATCACAATTCTTGTTGTGCAATGCTAAACCTTTATGTTGAAAGAGTGCAAACATATATATTTTAATAAATATTGCACTTATACATTCGGTTTATCTTGAAAATACTTAAATAATATGTGCTATATGTTCTAAAATGGCCCTCTACTGTAAACTGACACTCTGGCTCTGAGAGAAGAGCCAGTTTGTAAAAAAAAAAGGTTTTGCTTGGTTTATAAATAATCAAACTCATTCTATGGCACAGCATCCTCTTTCACATAATCTCATAAACTTGATCTAATTAGTTAGTGCTGAAATATCGCATCGTATCGTGATATGGGTGTGAATCGTATCGTGTTGCATCGCAATATGTCACAAATGTATCGCTAATATATCGGATCGTATTCTTTGTATCGAGATGCGTATCGGATCGGCATTATAGCTTAGATGCCCAACCCTGATACACACTCATTCACATACATACACTACAAACAATTTAGCCTTCCCAGTTCACCTGTACTGCATGTCTTCGGAATTGTGGGGGAAACCGGAGCACTCGGAGGAAACCCACACCAACACAGGAAGAAAATGCAAACTGCACACAGAAATGCCAACTGACCCAGCCGAGGCTCAATCCAGCAACCTTCTTGCTGTGAAGCAAACATGCTACCCAATGCACTACCGTGCAGTCTCTTGTTTAAGTGTTAGCTTCACCAAATGTATATTGTAAAGGTTTATGTAATTATTAACAACAACATCAACAAAAAATATCCCTTTTACATGCTTTTCTTTTTGGTTAAATTCATGTATTTAATTAAACTTTAATGGAAGTTTGACAACTGCAATTGTACTACTACTAAATTATAGTTTGTTATTTTTATTTTTTATCATTATTATTATTTTTTTTTGTAGTTCAGTCAACCCCAGAAAGGTTGACTGAACTGCATTAATTGAGTAAACCTGTTGCCTCAATTTAATTGAGTAATGGAGTCTTCCAAAACTTGCAAATATGAGTTTATTTAACTTGCCTGTTTTGTAGATTATACTTAAATGGTTCACTTCACCAAACTTAATACCAAGTTTGGTGAACTGAAAATTTTAAGTATAATCTACTTAAGTACTTGGCTATAGTCTAAGTTTGGATATTTGTGCATCCTGCCAGATGTACACTTTCATAGAGAAGAAAGGATCTCTGGAATCAATGCATAAGAATTAGAAACAAACCTTTGAAATGTTAGAACTAAGGCAGACGTATATTTGAATAATATGTCATAGTTTTCCTCATATACTGTGTTTATTCCAACGAACCAAGGAAATCAGTGGTTTTAAACCCTTATAGTAGATGAAACCTAATGTATGTGTCTGAAATGTATGATTGTTGGTACTAAATGAAAGCTAGTAACAACTGCAATGCATTGGTGTAAATGAAAAACTAGTAGTACAAACAGTATTCGTCTGGTAACATTTTATGTAAGATAGTTACAAACTTACATGAGATTTCACAACGTAAAATTAATAAGCAGTCTGTTCATGATTGATCTTTAGTATGATGATATGAGGCCTAGCCCTCTATTGCAACCGCTCATTGCCAAGGGGATGGACCAAACCAGGTCACTTAAAATGCTCTGCAGCAGTAAAACTTCACTTTTTGCAGTAGCTTGTTTGCACTACCTGTGCTCTCTGCCCCCTTTGGCCCAACTCGAGCATTGCATGCAACATGATCATGCAACTGGGTCACCACAAACTTTCCATGCAACCTCTTAAAGTTTCGGGACCACCGAAACTACCAGAACTTCCATCACTGGTAACCCAGGACAACCGGCAAGTCACGAGCGAGTGAATCCCAAGGATGTCACAGAGTCACCAACCAATCAGGAGCAAGAGAAACTCAAGACTTCAGTTGAAGCGCAAGTAACACAAACAAACGTCTCTTACTGATGTGGTGACAGATTGATCTTAAGCAGTTAACAGTAAGTTAATCTCTGCTTTTGTGGTTTCTAAGGTGTGATTTTAAGATCTTGTAAGAAGTACTGGAATTAATTTGGGATAGTTGACAACTAATTTTGCATCCTCTGAGCTACCACTTTGTGTATGTGTGATTGTGTGTGTGCATTCGTTTATTGTTGGTTTATTATGAAGTTCGTTTCATGTATCGTAGTGAGTGTACCTCAATAAATCTTTGTTTTCATTTAGTAAGAACTGTGTTCATGTTTATGTGCTTCTAAGTCATAGGGTCCTATCATACACCTGGCGCAATGTGGCGCAAGGCGCGGCGCAATACTTGTTTGCTAGTTTCAGCTTGGCACAAGAGTCATTTTGAGGCGTTGCGCTCTTTAAATAGCAAATGCATTTGTGCTCATATGCGTTCTGGTCTAAAAAGGAAGGCGTTCTGAGGCACACTGCTGGCACGTTGCTATTTTGAGAAACTATACTAGATTTTTCATTAGACCAAAACAAACCCGGTCTAAACTCCAGCACAAAGTTGCGCTTCGCTTAAACACTGCTTAGTAGCCTACACACAAGATGTAGAGCAATACACAAATATCTTTACATAAATAAAAAACAAAATATTAAGGATAGGCCTATATATAGGATATAATAAGAATATATATAGGATATAAATATAAAGGATTAAAATATTACAAAACATATTATTTTCTAGCCTACATAAATATGAAAAATCACTGTTGTTTTTTGCCTTCTTCATCTCGGGAGGCTTTTTCAGTTCATTCATAACAATTTGCTTTTGTATAATGTTATTATTATTAGTAGTATTATTTATTATATCCATATTTATATTTGTTTTATTAAAAACAAGCTTAGATTTGCCCACCAGCAGGTTTTAGACCATATGGGGCACAGCATGTGTTTGAGGATATAACTCAGGTTTTTGAACACACTTCATTATTATTGTTCATTTATTCGTTGGCTGGAAATTAGAATTGATTAAGAAATAGTTTTGAAACAAATATTTGCGCTTAACAAATGAAATTAATTATTTATAGGCTAATTGATGTCTGTGCGTAAAGGTTTCCCTATCCAAGAGTGAAAGTGAAAGTAGATCGATTATCTCTCATTCTTGCGCAATATATGCTCTGTCTAACTGTTTGCTTGTGAAATGCTCAGTTTTTCCCACTTTCACTTACTTTACGTCCTGTAAATAGCGAATGCGCTTATGGCGCGACGCAGCTGGCTCTTAAAAGGAATAGGAGATGAGACTCTGATTGGTTTGTTCTCAAAACACACCTATAACTCATTAAGAAAATAAACTCAACCCTTTTAGACCATGTGCCACGGTGCAAATCGGATTTTCCCGTCCTTAAATTAGCAAATATTCTGACACGCCCTGAAAGCGTTTGCGCTCTGCGCTTTCCGTCTTGCACATGGACCGTCAAAATAGAGCTCATAATCTGATTCATGCTGACTCAACAGAGTCGAATCAGGTGATTTGAATCTTCAAGATCCAATTGTTTGATATAAGCTAATTAAGCCCTGATCAATCTTTTAACGTAGGTTGATCCCCTGCAGTTGACTATTTTGCATTTTATTTGTTTTAACATTATAATATAGTAAACAAAATATGACTTTAGATGAACATCAGTTTTATGCGGACCGTCTTTATTATTATAAACTTCTCAAGTAACATTTCACAGATATAAAATATGTAAGTGTTGTCTTCTGGAAAGTAAAATGTCTGTAGACCCTACCGTGACATGTCTTTGATTAAATGGACTGCCATCCTCATGTATGGCCGCGTAGTGCAGCTCAACCACAAATCTGTTGTTGTAACAAAGTACTCAACATTACTGTTCTTCTGTTTCATTCACAGTCCAAATTCTCTGTATGTTGTTGTCAATACCACTTTGCTAAAGTGCTTTTGGCTCAACATTACATAGTGCAGATCGAGGTTTTTGATTAGTTCTCGAAAACTCTTCTTTTCAATAGTGTAAACTGGTGTCATGTGTCTGCAAATGTGTATTGTATTTGCATAGGTTTTGTCTTTCCATCATTTTGGGTTTTTTTATACAGCATGGATTGCTTGTGATTGTGTTGAAACAGATTGCTTGTGCTACTGCTGCTAGGGTGTATATTTGCATGACAGTTTGCAAATCATGTTTTTCTGCTCTTTGTCAGGTTTTCAAACCTAAAGGTTGTCCAAACAACAGGTGTCACACCTCTTTTAATAAAGATTTCCTCCTCCTGCTCAGGATCTGATCATTTGTTGTTTTTCCATGTTTACAAACTTTAAATTTTTTTTCCCCTGTCTTGCACTCAGTGGTTTGCCCAGTCTCCCTTGGGGCGTCTTTGTCAGCCTTACACATGCTGCATGTAAGTTGACTCATGGGTTGGATTGCATTGGCTGCTCTGGATTGACATATATGCGACAGCATGTTCAAGGTCCTGATAATATCTAGCAACTCCGCACAGCCAATGAAGATGTGTGGACCAACTATCAATGACATGATTGACTCTAAGTGAAGGAGATGTGTTGCACTGCATGAGGCAAATGATGGACACATCAGATATTGAATGGAAAGGTTTGGTTGTGGTTTCAGAGTTAAGGTTATGGTGAAAGTATGGTCTCTTTGGTCATCCTCTGGTTAAGCTTCTGTTGAGTTTCCGTTATTTATTACTACACATCATCTTGCAAAATCAGTGAAAGTGGCTCTTTTACACCTGTTAGTATAACTTCTGGCATTGAATTTAGGAATTTGTAGTTTCTCTAATTTCGATCTCCAAGTTGTGCATGCAAACACATACACACAAAAATAGTTCTCAGTACAATTCTGCACACTTTGTGAATGTAAGGGCATGCTTTTGTTGTATCAAGTATAAGCTCTGGACGCAAAGCATAAACAATTGCACTTTCATTATTTTGGTCTCTCCATGTTTATTGAATTACAGGCACAAAAGCCAGTGTGACCTTCTGTTTTCTGGTTTGTTAAAAAAAAAAAAATGCTAGCCTTCATGACCTTTGTCTTCAGTACATCATTCAATATGCTGCCCTCATGTGTGCTTTGTTTCGACCAGGCAGAATCACTCATCAGATAACGCTGAGAATAAAAGGCTGAGTGAAAATGAAGCATCCCTAAACATTCCCCTCTGTGACCTGAAATGCACTTTTATTTTGAACTTCCAAACAATAGCGTCCATGCCGCTGTGTCGATGTGAATGGCTAAAACCTCTTTTGTATTTGCACTTTTATTCGGTCCGTTGAATGCACAGATGAAAGAATCATCCAAGTTCACCTTGCCAAGTGTTGAGCGATGCTGAGCTGTGAAGAGGCTTTGACTTGATATGATTCGCTTGCCGCTGAGAAAGGGAAAAAACGGTTTTATTGAACGTTACTGCAAGGTAACTGAATAACAGAGAACCCATGCGCTCCGACTGGTGTAAATAAGTGCTCTAAAATACCTCAATACAACACAATGTCATATGAAACTGCTTTCTGCTGTAGGCATAACTGGACTGACATCATTTGCAGCCATAAAGGAGTTTGCACTGTGGAACAATGGAATCATATTTTGTTGGAGCAAATATAATATCTCCCATCAGGACATGACTGGAACAATTCCAAGTTGATACATGGAGATTTTACTTTGTTTGTTTATCTGATAAAAAAAAAAAAAAAAAAATACATACATAGGCAAACACACAGCTCCAGGAGCCCTAAACATGTACCAATTAATTAATTGATTAACTAATTAAGTATTATTAATTAATAACAATTAATGTATTAAACAAATGCATTAGGATTGGTACCAAAATCAGGGACCAATATAATCAGGATGGGATGGGTTTATATCTTTTATGTGTTGATCCATTTTAGTTAACATTGATTCCTTTCGACTGGTTGGGGTTTAATGGGTTTTAAATACTAAACTGGAGAACATGTACGGATGATTATACTTACCTTTTAATTAGTGTATGTTGGTCTATGTTAAGGGGGTGGGGCTTTACCAAATAACAATTCAAGGTTAGTTCACCTGGCGAGTTTGGTGCCGTAAGCGATCTGTGACTTTTATATTTTTATTGTGATTGTACATATATCGTTTGTTTGTTGTCTATTTGTTTTATTTTTGTTTGTTTTGCTACTTTGCTGGGTTTTGGGTTTCACTCTCGTACACTGTAACTCAACCATCACTTTACACGTTATATCAGCGAGTGGTGCCATCATTTTGAGGTTTTCTCATTTTTTTATATACTTTGAGAACCCACTACGAGTCTTCCTGGCTCGTAAACCTCGCAAAATTGAAAGTGTTGAACTGCAGTTAAAGATGAAAAATAAAATAGCTAAAATTATGCATGCATATGATGTCATCATTTGCACAAAATCATGTTTTGTTGTTGATACAGAGAGAACAAAGGTATCACATTCAAAACCTTGCATTTGAAAATTCTGATTTCTAAAGTTCACATTTTCTAGCCTTCTACTCAATTTTCTCTATAAATGCCTTGTAAAGTTGTTCTCTTTTTCTCTCTCATCGGAATGAACGTTCCATAAACCAGAAAATAAACCCATAATTTAAAACTCTGCAAGGACCTTCTTAAAAAAAAAAAAAAAAAAAAAAGTTTTCAAATACTTGCACTTTGAAAAAAATGTCATGTAAAACAAACTATGTAAAATAGTAAATAGCATTACTGTACCATTTACACATCCATGCATATTCTGTGAACTCAACTGTTAACTGTCTCACTCATTCTCTCTCATAATTCCTGCAGAAAATAAAAGCAATAAAGTTTCTGGTGCCTGCAGAACTCATTTGGGCCCTATCATACACCTGGTGCACCCATAACTCAAAGCAATTAAGCACAACCCTGTTAGACCATGCGCTGTAGCACAAAGCACATTTTTTTGTCCTTAAAATGACAAAAGTGGATTCGAACACACCGTTAGTGCTGTTCAGACACTTTAGACTTCCGACACTTTAGACTTTGCTCCTAGATCATTAAAATAAAGCCATTTGACTTAATTTTACATCATTTAATGAACTTGCAAAAAAAATAGTTTAGTCTTGTACTATACTTAACACACACTTTCTGTCACAGCCACACAATAAAGGTTAAATCTTTAAAGTGGTTATTCAAGCAAAACAACTGATGGTGAGTCAGGTGCATGGTGAAGCAAAGTTCAATATGGTAAGTCCAGTTCTTCAATAACACCATCACACACATTCCTTGAGCAGGTTGTTTTTTATTCACAGGAAAAAAGGGGACATTCATGGAGAAGCACAGGAGATAACAGGAAAGTTGTCGAAGAAGACCATCTGATGTTGATTCCAGGTGGTGAGTGACTGGATGAGGTGAGACTATATGGTATGCTATGGAATCTGGTGATGGATCAAGTGTGTGGTGATTAATGATTGGCTGAGGTGGTTGAATCTGCTGGTCACACTAGAGTTTGATATTGCAAAATTATGTTGAGTAGCACTGCGAAAAGGGGCGGGATTAAGCAAGATGATTAGACATTAAAAAGGTGATTGATTGGTCAATGTTTTAAATTTCTGTCCAAGATCATGTTTTAAACTTTCATGTTGAACTCATGTTGAAACTTGATGCATGACCTTGCGTTTCCGGTCTGAGCATTCGCGTGCATATGAATGGAAGTCTATGGGGAGAAAAGTATAGTGTGACCGCAGCTTTAGACTGCGAGAATGAGCCGAGGGTGTGACACTTTCATTTCACCAACCATGCATCTTTCTCTCTTTGTAATTAATTTTTATCTTTTGTTTTCTTCACTGCATTAAAAAAACATTTGCATGCAGCGACTGGTGAAAATACCACCTTAATGCAACCTGTTTAGTTGGTTTCCAGCTAGTTTTCTCGGTTAAGGACACACATTTTCTCATGTCTACTTTCATCATCTATATGATATTGTACAATCTTTGCTTAGTGGTGCATATCGCATGGTATTGAGATAAATCGGGCAAGTGACCCACAAAATAAAAGACAGACCTCATTTTTATTATCTCACCGTCAGTCACCATATAGATTCACATGATTTTAGCCACTCTACCATGAGGAAACAAAAGCTTTTGTCCTGTCTTTCTGTCTAAATTGCCTTGGCATTGTTCAAGGAAGCCACTTTTATCCCTTGCAGTTTAATATGAAATACCTTCAAAGATTAGTATAATGACGATTAGCATTTCAAATGTCTTTGAGGTTTCCATTTATTGTTGAATTTTAGCAGATTACACAGACCACGCTCAGACTTCAGTAGCTTGTGCAATCAATTTATTTAAATATGATCAGCTTTTTATTCATCAATAGAAACCTTGTGCAAAAGCACAGTCATGCATAAAAGTCCAGTAATCAGAAGCCTTTATTTTATCTGCCACATGCACACAAAACTATATAGTTCACTGCTTAATTTCCAGTGTGTGACAAATGAGTTGAACTGATAACCAGTCAGGCCTCAGCAGTGCACAGAATGATTCTAAACTTATTTACCCACCAACATAATTAAAAGACTCATGTGACCTTACTTGGTTGGCTAATTGGATAATTATGTAACCACAAGATAAATTAACATCATAGGACATTTCACTGGTGAGATATAATTATATGTAGATGCAAACTGATACAAAAAGGTTTAATTTTTGAAACATTTGATACAGAGGAATGTTTAAGAGCTCTGAAAATACTTAAAATGTTTTAATTAAATAAAATTATAAACTACTTTTGAACAGTTATTTTACAGTGTAATACCATTTCACAATTTATACTGTATTTTTGATTAAATAAATGCAGCCTTGGAGTGCAGGATAAGGTTAATTTTAAACATGTAAAAATCATACTGACTCCAAACTTTTGACCGGTAGTATACTATATATTCAACCATTTTATTAATTTTGTTTATTGCATCTCAATCTTTTGATGGTCATGGCCTTTGTTACGAGTTTAAGATGTTTAAGTGGGATGCTGTAACATTTAGGTGAGACCAGTGTAATGTGTGCGACAGATCAAGGTTGATGCTCAATAGTTTAAACAATATGCAACAATAAAAAAAGAAAAAAAAAAGAAATAAACATTTACAATCATTCTCTTTAAACTAAAACAATGAGTGTAAGCCAAATCAAAGAATTTAACAAAACAAAACAATGCTTTAATGTAAAGTGTACACTTCAGTGTACATGACACGCAAACTAAACTAATTAAATTACAAAACACTAAATTACACAGGTTGCAAAACACACAAACTAATCTAACAAAATCCATCTAAACTAAAACAAACCTAACAAGACGGTCAAAGGCTCAGTTTAAAATCACACAACAACCATCACATTATTTTACTTAAAGCCAACTGTTAAAGTTCAACAAGCAAACTCGAATTAACAGTAAACTGAGATAATAAATTACTAAACATAAAATCCAAAAACTGCCAGTACGTATTTTGCTTTGAATCTCACTTTAGGAAGCCTATGTGAAAGGTAAAAGGTACTCCACTTCATTTAACAATAAATGAATACATATTGTTGGTTTGTGTATGGTACAATTGGATAAGTGCTAGTTGTATCATACAATTTTAAAGATAACGTTCAAGAGTGCAATTGTCTACATACTCAAAAGCTCAAACGCTGTTTTTTTTTTTTTTTTTTTTTGTCTTGAGCTGTTAACAGAAAGTAGGTCATCTCATTTTATTCACCAGCATGGAGAGTGTCAGTGGACTGAATTGAAAAGAAAATCTCCATTATTTTGCCCCTTTACTCATTCTTTCAAGGAAGAATTCATTACTTTGAAATTGTTCTCCAACTATCTTTTGCGCTCAGAGTTGTAAGGTCCTCTGCTTGTTAGAGTAAAATTATCCATGCAGCACATGTTGAAAGAAAATGTTCCTTTTGAAACTGTACAAGTGAAATTCGCTTAAGAGCACTGCAGAGTCCAATAAAAAACAGGTTGAACAAAACTTAATTATTTTTACTAAATTGCCTCATTTCTAACTAAAACAACAGTATCACTGAAAGCAAAATAGAGAGAGAGAAAAAAAAATCGAACAAACAAAAAAAAGCAAAGAAAAAAAAAACAGTATACAGTGCCTGGAATGTAGAAGTCTATGGCTGCTGTTACTATATCATGTATTCAACGCGGATGAACGGGAACTATCTGCTTTATAAAATATGGTACAGTGGTTCTAGTCTCAATGAAACAAGTCATTTCCTGCTCTGTTTGACTTGGGAAAAGAAACACAGTACCCTATCCATCATGATTTGCTCTGCCATGTCTACAGCTACGCTCGTCCAATCACATCCAGTATGCTGTGCTGCACAGGGTTATGGATATCATTAAGCATGGAGCTTTGCACGGCGTACACCTCCAAGACATCCAAAATAACCTTGTTGAGTCTTGCTCATTTTAGGAGGACAGCGTGAGCTGCTGGCCACTGGTCTGGCAAGAATATTGGCTATGTCAGCTCCTGCCAGAGGAAATCTAGTTCTCAGTTTGTGGCCTGTGGATCGTCAGTGAGCTGGTGCAGTGAGCTTGTTTTTGTGCACCAGTTGTGAAATTTAAACATTCATGTCTGCTGGTAGCACGTTGGTCATTGGTTGTGTCATGATGAATTGCTGTTGGTATTTGATGCAGCTAGTCTCTGTGAAGGACATGAGTAAGTGGAGAATGCAAGACCAGTCTAGGAATTATTGAAGCCTGTGGTGATACATCAACTAAATATTAGAATTTTTTGGTTAAAGCGTCATCTTCTGGCTGGGATAGAGTTAGCATGATGGAGTTAAGTCAGTTCACCTACAACTCCCCCCTTTGCACCTTTGTTCTCCTTTTGAAGGTGATGTGAGAGCTAACAGATTGATGCCAGCTGGGTTTCTTTCCTTTACCACTGTCCACGTGGGCTTGTGCCGATCGGGCCACAGGAGATGCTTAGCCATCAGACGAGTTATGGGGAATTTGGGCCGTTAAACTTTATACCTTTAGTTCTTCCAGCTTGCCATTTTGAAATATGTCAGCTGGAGTTTTTTATTTCATTCCAAACCTTGGAGTAAAAGTCGTTTAATGCTTTAGAGCTGAAAAAGTGACTAGTGAAATTGATGTCAAAAAAAGACAACTGCATGAATAAAATAAATGGAGGGATATTACTGATTTAATGATCTTTGAAATGTATTATTTTACTTCTTGAAAGGTGCTTTCTGTGATTTTTGTGATTTGCTAAAATTTTGGACACACAATTGCTCTCTTGAAAAATCTCACATTCAAGTTAGTTTAGCAAATTTGAACAGTATAAATATATATTTGAAGGACAAAGAGAGGGGATTTGACATGGGATAATTTTCTGAATGATTTCGAATGCGCAGTTTTACAAAAGTTACTCCAAATAATTGGGTCAGCACATACGTTTGAAACCAGAAGTTTGCATACACTAAAAAAAGGAACAACCATTAAAAAAAATAATAATAATCTAATGGTAAATCATACTAAATGTTTACTATTTTAGGTCCATTAGTATTACTTATTTACATTCGCTAAATGCCAGAATAATAAGATATATATATATATTTTTTTTTTTATTTCAAGACAAAGTCTATTTTATTTTATTTTTTTAGCGTTGCTTTTGAACTGTATAACTTTGGTCAAGTGTTTTGGGTATCCTTCCACAATCTTTTAACAATAGTTTGAAGGAATGTTGGCCCTTTAATTCCTTCAGACAGAATTGGTGTAACTGAGTCAGATTTGTTGGTCTTGCTCGGACAAGCTTTTTTAACTGTGCCCACAAATTTTCTATAGGATTGAGGTCAGGGCTTTGTGATGTCCACTCCAAAACATTCACTCTGTTGTCCTTAAAGCACATTTTAACTCATTTAGCAGTATGCTTAGGGTCATGGTCTGTTTGAAAGACCCATTTGTGGCCACTTTTTTATTTATTATTATTTCCTGGCTGATGTCTTGAGGTGTTGCTTCAGTATTTCTACGTAATGTTCTTTCTTCACTATGCCATTTATGCTGTGAAGTGGACCAGTCCCTTCTGCAGCTAAACAGCCCCACAACATGATGCTGCTGCCCCCACACTTCACAGTTGGGATGGTGTTCCTAGGCTTGTAAGCTTTCCCCATTGTTTTCCAAATGTAACACTGGCCATTATGGCCAAACAGTTCTATCATAGATCCATCAGACCACAGGACATGTTTCCAAAAATTATTATTTTTCCCAGTTTAAATTAACAAATTGCAATACTCAATAAATAGCAGTACTCAAGTAGGCTGTGGCATTGACACAAGGCTTAATTGGTACTAATGGGCCCAAAGTGTGCCAAAAAGATATCCCCTACACCATTACACCACCATCACCAGCCTGAATCATTGATACAAGGTAGGGTGGATCCAAGCTTTCATGTTGTTGATACCAAATTCTGACCCTGCCACCCAAATGTCACAGCAGTATTGAAGACTCATCAGACCAGGCAAGGTTTTCCCAATCTTTTATTATCCAATTTTGGTCAGTTGGTGTGAATTAAAGCCATAGTTTCTAGTTCTTAGCTGACAGGAGTAGCACCTGGCATGGTCTTTTGCTGCTGTAGCCCATCCGCCTCAAAGTTCAATGTTTTGTTCATTTAGAGATGCTCTTCTGTATACCTCAGTTGTAACGAGTGGAGATTTGAATTACAGTTGCCTTTCTACCAGCTCTGGCCATTCTCCTCTGACCTCTAGCTTCAACCAAGCATTTGCACACACCATGCCATGTTACTTTAATTACATTTCTTCTCCATTTTGATACTTAAATTATACTGCAGCAGATCGTCTTCATCATGTCTACATGCCTAAATGCATTGGATTGCTACCATGTGATAGGCTGATTAGAAATTTGTACATTAACGAGCAGTTGGAAAGGGGTACCTAATAAAATGGCCGGTCAGTAATTATATATATATATATATATATATATATATATATATATATATATATATATATATATATATATATATATATATAATCAAATATTTAACACGTAAAAAAAAAATTGCGCAATTAACGCAGTTGCAGTTTTTTTTTTTTTTTTAATTTCCTGTCATGGTCGACGTGTGGTAAACATGCCAAGAAATATGGATAAGGCCAAGGAAGCACTTTTTGAAGGCAAGTTTCAGCATAAAACAATTAATGTTGCATTACCAGGCTAACCAACGTTTCCTCCAACTTCCTCCAACTTTCGACTTTTGCTTTAATAGAATTTGATACCGCATGGCGAACGGAAACAAAAACCTCCGCATTTCATGACTCAGTGGTCCTTAAGGTAATCAAAAATTGCTGCTTACATGATAGACTCTTAACAAGAGTATTATCTTAATCATTTTAAAATTGCAGTATTAGTATCCATGTAAATGAAGTCAAAGACAGTGCATTCCTCTGTCTTTAAGCACGCACACTCCAATGTTTTATTAAGTTTGACGTGTATCCCCCTTAAACGCAAGTTTTGTAAAGTGAATTATTTCCATTGTTGTGTCAGAATCCTTGTAAAATACAGCCATATTTTAGAACGCTTAGTTTAAGAAAATTTGATGAACGCGTTCATGCATGTTGAATCTGAAGGGAGTTGCTCCGGCTGCCCTGTCCTGTGCGTTGAGTGTGTGTGTAAGTTGTGTATCTGTGTGTGTGCGCGCACGACAAATCTACCAGCAACAAACATGCCTAAACGTAGCCACTACATAAAAAGTTACGAATTGCCGTGAGACTCTCAGATTACATCATTCAAAAGAAAAGGTCCACATTGTCCCCCAATAATGTCAACAGACTGGACTGTTTTAGCAACTGGTGAATGTAAAGGAGGACTAAGCAAAATTGTTTCTACTTTATAATTAATGTTTTCGACTCACAGCAATACAACTTTACAATGAGTACAATTGTTTGTATTCAATACTTTATTGTTATTATATTTTTTTTAATTTCCGTATTTGTATTGCCTGTATTTTGGCTTTTTTTTTTTTTTTGCAGTCCACTTGGAAATATATATTTTTTTTCTTTATTGGTATTGATTGTTTTGAAATTCAAATGGCATTAACATACCTGTTTTAATTTCCGTAATAAACATGGCTGTCAAGCCAGGATCTTGATGGTTTATTGTGGGTATGTTGTGTACATGAAGAAATCTGTGTCACAAGTAAAACGAAAATTCTAATAAACAATTGTATAGGTATTTTGAATTTAAATAGTTTTTTTGTCTTGCGTTTAAATACATTTTACATTTGACTAGCCACAATTACAAGTTTCAGTCTTTAAAATGTGATTAATTGTGATTAATCGCGATTAATCAAAAACAAAAGTGTGATTATAGTATTTTTTAATCGATTGACAGCACTATTATATATATATATATATATATATATATATATATATATATATATATATATATATATATATATATATATTATATATATATATATATATATATATATATATATATATATATATATATATATATATATATATATATATACATATATATATAATATTTATGGTGGGATGCTGTGATTCAACAGACTGATGTTTATATGATTTCCTTTTAAATCTTTCTGCATGTGGCTTGTAAATTTGCTGAGGCCTCCAGTTGAAAATCACATGTTTACAACACCTTCAAAATGACAGGAACAAATTGAATAAAAACAAGATTTGTGGCATGCTTTTCAGACACACGCCTTTCCAATCAAAGTGCATTTGTTAGCTCACATAAGAAAACAAACTCATCAGCAGGTACCGGACACTTCTTAAAGGTATTGACCCAACAAACACAGTTTGATGAATCCACCGCTGTTGAAAATGAAGCTCCAACAGGGTCTTTATAGCTTGCTGTTGAGATCCCAGCAGGAGAGTTGAGTGCCGTGTTTATGTAAGCATGTTTGTTTCAGTATGGTCTTATACATGTCAGATAACATCACTATCACTCTCCTGCCCCCAACTGATGAAGTACTTGCACTATGCTGCTGTGTGTCAGGAAGAAAATTAGAATAGCAAAGTAAGAGATTGGTTTCTCTCGTTTGGCACTTAAAAATTGATCGGGGTCAATAATATCCAGAATGAGAAATTCCCACTACTTGGCCTTTCTATCAGCAAGCTTGTTCTAGGTCTCTGCAAATTGACTAACTTCTATGGCATTTCCTCTCACCTCCTGTTCCCCTGACAACCATCTTTGAACTGAAAGATCGTTGTTATGGACATGTCTTTAGACAGAATCTGAACCCCAAGGATGCCAGCATGGTCAATTAAAATAGTTAGGATGGTTAGAAACCACTATGGAATCAATACTCATTTTCTTTCAGCTAGAGATCACTCAAGCTCAAGTTTGGGGTTTTACCTTGTCAGCTAAATTTCTCCTTATATTGAAATGAATTAGATATTACAATGAGTTGGACTTCGGCAGGACCCCAGAGATACATGGCTAAATGACAAGGTAATTAAGGAAGTGTAAAGGGTTTAATGAAGACATAACAAAATGTAATTAGTTTCAAATTAACCACACTTCACTGAATAGCAAATCTTTTTATATAGAGGAAAACTCTTTTTTATTTTTACTCAGGTTTGTTTTTTTGGAGATCATTGAACCTTGGTGTTGAAGATTGATCTGTGCTTTTTGTGGAGTGGTTTGCAAAACTTCCCAGAGAACCCTGAGCAATGAACATGTTGCAAGTACTGTATACTGAATCGAACAAATTTGATGTAACTACAGCTTATTAGTTAAAATTTTAAACAGTCTATAGAAGCCTTCAAAATTTACTCAAAAAAGCACAATAGCTAAACGAACTTTCAAGCAGGAGTGATTTTCAATAGAAGAGACACAGCTGCTTTTATAAGAAAATGGCTTCATTTTAAGGATCATGTTAGGGATAAAAATAAACTATTTGCTAATCTCTTCAGTTACAGCAACTGACCTTCACACAACTCTGACAAAAAGTTTGTTGACATGAAGTGTGGGATGTATTTGGTTATCAAAGACAAACCTGATCCAAGTTAAACCCTGTTCAGATTACACATACTGTCATTTTTCAGAAATGTTCTACTCCTATAAAGCCTTCATTATGCCTTTCATACCCACTAGAAACAACACCACTAAAAGGTCTGCAAAAAAAAAAAAAAAAAGTATAATGACTTATGCTAATGCTGTGAATTTACTAGTACACATGGGGCTCTTTTTTGACGGTCCAGCGCAAAAGGCAAAGCGCAGGGCGCAAACGCTTTCAGGACGTTTCAGAATATTTGCAAATTTAAGAACGGGAAAATCCGCTTTGAGTCGTGGCGCATGGTCTAAAAGGGTTGAGTTTATTTTCTTAATAAGTTATAGGTGTATTTTGAGAATAAACTAATCAGAGTCTCATCTCCCATTACCTTCTAAGTGGCAGCTGTGTCGCGTCATAAGCGCATTTGCTATTTACAGGCTAGAAATTAATATGTTTAGTAATAGTTTAATCATTTATATTTATATATATATATATATATATATATATATCCTTTTTATATTTATATCCTTAATATATTATATCTTTTTCATATGTAAAGATATTTGCGTATTGCTCTACATCTTGTGTGTAATGTGTAAGCCAGGCGCACTTTGTGCCAGACAATAGACTGACTTTTTTCTGGTTTAAAGAACAGACTATTTACTGTTTCTCAAAATAGCAACGCGCCTAAACACGCCTGCTTTTTTAGACCAAAACGCCTATGGGCGCACATATGATCGCAAATGCATTTGCTATTTAAACAGTGTGGCGCAAGGCCTCAAAATGACCCTTCCGCCGAGGTGAAAGTAGCAAATAGCAATTGCGTTGCGTCTTGTGCCACATTGCGCCGGGTGTATGATAGGTCCCATGAAGTTAAACCTTAGACAGTTTCCAGTGTTCAGTAATACTGACCCTGTCAATGCCCAAAAGTAAAACAATTGTGTTTGAGCTTGGTGGAGCCTGAATCTGCAGAGCAAAGGCTGTTTAAAAGCAAGATTTGACACATCAGTTGTTTGTGATTTAGTTATCACTTCTTAATTTAGCTTTAAGTCACATAAATGGGTTCAACGTTAAAGCTGACCGAATTGTGGTAAAATGGCATATTTAAAAAAATATATACAGTATATATATTTTTAAACAAATAATTTAGTACATGTACACGATCATAAAAATTATGTTGATCCTTGGTACTTGTCTCAAAGGTAATTGACTCAGTTCCTCAATGTTTTTGATGATCTTAATGTTGGCTTGTTTCATTCAGTTTGATTAATATTTTACAATTTAGAATTTATAATTTTGAATTGTTATCTGCTTCTACAAAAAGCATGCTTTTCTAGCAATGCCTGCATTTCATTTGGTCAAGTGTATATATATATATATATATATATATATATATATATATATATATATATATATATATATATATATATATATATATATGTATATGTATGTACATACACTTTATATATAAAGTTACACTTTTAAATATTTTAAATGTTTATCCTAAGGCTGCATTTAATTATTCAAAAAATTATTTAACACGTTTTTTAAATTAATACGCAAAAAAAAAAAAAAAAAAAAAAACTTGATTAATTATTATAAAAAAATGGACCCTAATTTTTTGACCGGTAGTATATTTTGTGTGTGTGTGTGTGTGTGTGTGTGTGTGTGTGTGTGTGTGTGTGTGTGTGTGTGTGTGTGCGCGTGCGTGCGTGCGTGTGTGTGTGTGTGTTTACTGAACACAGACAGTATCAGTAGATTCTTTCTAGGCCATTACAAGGTGCTTTTGGGGCTTCATGTGTGGCTTACCAGCGATGACTGAAAACAAAGTAGTAGACAACTTGTTACCTTCAAAGATACAGTCATATAAAGTATCGCATACATGGCATCGGTTGTCATGAATGGCACTTTAGATCCATTACATGCTCCTGAAAATAGACAATTGAGTGTTTATTGAGCACTTTGTGAGTGGAGATATAATGGGTCTCTTCTTTGTGTGATTTTGGACAGATCTCCAATGCAAACTACGATAAAAGCTTTTAACAGAGGTATACATTTGCTTCTTGCACTTGGATGTCTATGACATCATGTGAAACCATGTGATCATCAAGCGTCTTACAATTATGTCAACTAAATAATAAATAAATAAATAAATAAATAAATAAAAACAGAATTTACAGCATTGTACTCCTTTTTCACCAACTGCAGGTAAAAATGGAACAAGCTCTGGCTTTTCTTCAGTATATGCGAACTCTGCAAAGTTATCCCCTGAACAACTAACCTTGGCAATCGTTTCTTACTCTTTTGAGCAGATTCACTAAAAGTGTGAACTTTACTCTTTAAAAATGTACCTTTAGAGAACTGTTCTGCAGAGAACTTTTTTTTTTTTCTACAACAACCCTTGCTTTATCTTTTGATGATACACAATGAAAACCATGTGTGGTGTGAAATCATTTCTAACTCCCTTCACCTTTGGCTTTTTTTTTTTTTTAATTATTATTATTTTTTTAGAAATCACAACTACATTAATTCTGTATTCTGTATACATGTATTAAATTACTCAACAGTTTAAATAGCTAAATAGAATTTTAACAATAAAGACAAATACTTTTCACCAGTCCTTTTTCAATTCTTTGGACACTTGTATTATTATTATTATTATTATTATTATTGGTTGAAAATGGTTTCTAGACCATCTCCATACATAATGTCAGTTGGTCTAAATTAATCCAAACAGCAATAAGAAGGAAATAAACAACAACTGATTGCAGATCAAAAGAAGAGCAAAAAAAAATGTGATATTTAAACCAGGTTATTTGCATTGATTAATATGTATGTAATTCAGTGACAATCTTAATTGATTTCGACAGCTCCGATCCTGCCAGTCTAGCCCACATGCTCATTTTAAAGGCTGTTAGATCATATCAGAGCTGTTCAATGATGTGTTAAATGCCCACAAGAGTACATTACAGCCTTCTCAATGGGCTGTTTTGGATATGTGAAGGAGTGGCACAATCTTTCAATCTACCCGTCAAACATGTTATGCTCTACCAGGGTACCATGAATTAGGAAGAGCCAGTTATAGAATAACATCTGCATAGCCCTGATATAAACACTTCTTTGACACAATCAAAAAAATAAATAAATGTTTTATCTGTTTATGACTTCTATTTTGACCAATGGCAAGAGTTTAAGTTAAGGCCACTATAGCAGGCAGGCTGAGCCAGGGGAGTGTTTAGCTGCGACTGTGCTTGATGCGTAACAGGAAAGAAAATGGAATGTGCATAAAACATCACAGTGGCACAGTGGGTAGCATGACCACTACACAGCAAGAAGGTCACTCATTTGAGCCTTGGCTGGGACAGTTATGAATTCTGTGTGGAGTTTACATGTTCTCCCCGTGTTCTTGTGGGTTTACTCCGGGTGCTCCGGTTATATATATATATATATATATATATATATATATATATATATATATATATATATATATATATATATATATATATATATATATACATATATATACATATACATATATATATATATATATATATATATATATATATATATATATATATATATATATACACACACACACACACACACACAATTAAGTCTTCGCTAACAGTCCTCCCAATAATTGTTCTTTTTTTTCTTGTCAGGTTTGGCTTGTGTCCAAATTCAATTAATATTATATAATTATGATTACCAAGAAAGAAAGTTATTTACTAAATTGAAAAATAATATTTGGGTTAGATTTTACAACTAAGAACTAGATATTTTAAGAGTTCATGCATTCATTCATATTCTTTTCGGCTTCAAGGTCATCACAGCGGAGTGAACTGCCAACTTATTCAGCACGTTTTAAGCAGCGGATGCTCTTCCAGCTGCAAACATTTTAAGAGTTGTTAACTGAAATATTTATTTTAGTCTTGACTCTTCTATGACATTGCTGCTCCTGCTGAAAAAAAAAATAATAATAATAATACAAAAAAATCTGATGCTGCAATAAAATATCTGTAAGAATACTACTACTACTACTATTATTACTACTCTTACTACTAATAATAATAATAATAATAATATAAGAAGAATTGATAATTAATTAATGTAACGTGCAAAGCGAACATTCTGAACTAATAAACAAAATAGGCAGAAACACATGAAAGTGGTGAACTATACATATCAGCTTAATCAGCTTAAGAATTACAGCCGCTGTATGTCATCATCACCAGCCTCACAAGTGAAAGTGGTGTGAAATGTGTTTTAAATGAGATAAGAGATGTAGATTGCTCACTTTCAGATTACAGATCTCAAAATTGCTCTTAGATGATGCAACAATCAAACTATCATATTAGCCCGTTTTTTTTTTTTTTCTTTTTTCTTTTTAAAGTTGTATTAATTTGTTTTAATTTTCTAAATGCAGCATATTAATTGGGATAAAGAAAACAAGAGTTCTTCTAATTGATCACTCATGCTCACGTTCTCTTTTCCCCTCTTTTTTTCCCTGTTTTGATAAGAGACGTTTCTTGCAATGATACCCAGAGGGAGCTGCTGGAGGGATGAAAGACTGTGGTCAGTAGAGCAGATGCTGTGTTAATTAGCCGTTCTTCCGCTGAGATGCAGAGTACTTGTACTTTAGATCTCAGGTTAACCATTTTCTCAGTTAACAGCTGGGAAGAACTACATTTTTGACATGTTTACCACCACTGCCTCTAATTGAGACTTGGGAAACATGTATTTGTCAAAATGTTTTTCATTGTTCTTGTTTTGACATTAATATCTGCTTTAAATAGGAAAATAACCTTGTATAGTGACTAGAACAAAGTAATATTTCTTGGCTGCAAAAAATAGGTTTATTTGGGGGACAAAAGTGCCTTTACCAGCAGTTTTGTAAATCTAAAACACTTTATAATGTATACATCTATAGTCAATTAGCAGTTTCAACCTGAAATGAAAACTTCAGGTTGAACAGCAACAACCTTTATTCTTTATCATACAACATATGATTAGGGGCTCATTATTGATTAACAAGAACTCATTTCTGTATGATTTTGTGCATAATGCTATTTTATCAAGTCCAAGAACTGTTGCAATGGAACATACAGTCAGTGCTTATAGAAAATCATTTTACTCTTTTAAAATACTTAATGTAATTGTTTTACAGTTTGAAATCAAATCTCATTCCAAATTTTAATTCCCAGCTTTTGAAATGTTTTTGTAGCCTTCATCAAAATCAGGTGAACGCTGTAGGAATTACAAAATTTTGCATATGTGCCCCCCTCTTGTTAAAGGTCCAAAAGTAATTGGACAATTGGCTTCTAAGCTGTTCCATGGCCAGGTGTGTGTTATTCCCTCATTATCCCAATTACAATGAGCAGATAAAAGGTCCAGAGTTCATATTAACTGTGTTATTTGCATGTGAATCTGTTACAGTCAACTCTCGAGATGAGATCCAAAGAACTGTCACTATCAGTCAAGCAATCCATCACTAGGCTGAAAAAACAAAACAAACCCATCAGAGAGATAGCAAAAACATTAGGCCTGGCCAAAACAACTCTCATTCTCAAAAAGAAAGAATGCACAAGTGAGCACAAAAACACCAAAAGACTCGGAAGACCATGGATACAACTGTGGTGGATAACCAAAGAATTCTTTGAAAATGCACTCACAATAGTTGGCCAGATCACAAACATTCTTCAGGGAGTAGGTGTATGTCTGTCAGAATCAATAGTCAAGAGAAGACTACATCTAAGTGAATACAGATAATCACCATAAGATGTAAATCATTGGTCAAAACCAAAGAGTTTTTGATAAAGAACTGGAATGCAATGGCCAAGTCGATCACCTGAGCTGAATTCAATTGAGGTTACATTTCACTTGCTGAAGACAAATCTGAACGAAAAATGTCCCAAGAACAAGCAGGAACTGAAGACAGTTGCTGTAGAGGCCTGGCAAAGCATCACCAGGAAAGAAACCCAGCGTTTGGTGATGTCTATGTTATCCAGACTTCAGTCTGTATTTGACTGCAAAATATTTGCAACCAAATATCAAAAAGTGAAAGTTTAATTTATGATTATTACAAATACTTGTGGGCCCTTAAGTGTGAGGTACATATGCAAACTATTGTAATTCCTACACCGTTCACCTGATCTGGATGTAAATACTCTCAAATTAAAGCTGACAGTCTGCAGTTATGGCACGTTTCATTTCAAATCCATTAGTGTATGGAGCCAAAAATATTAGAATTGTGTCTATGTCCCAATATTTATGGACCTAACTGTATTTGCAACTTTCTTTTCTTTCTTTTTCTTTTATTTTCTTTTATTTTTATTTTCTTTTACTTCAACACTAACAGTTATGATATTAATTAGGCAAGTCATATGAAAAACTAATATTAATAGCAGAAAAAAAAATACTATGGAGGTTGATGGTTAAAGATTTCCATCTTTCCTTAAAACATCTTATTTGTGTTCAACAAAATAAACACACTTCTAAAGATTTAAAACAAGTAAAGGTTGAGTAGTAATGGCATCATCATTCAGTTTTGAGTGAACCCTCCCTTTAAGGAAAATAATAATATTTAGCATAGTAGCTTTTATACACACAAACACATAAACAGTATTTGATTCTCGGAGTATAGCTAATAAATAGAACTATAAACTTTTTAAACTGCATATTTTATCATTTTTTGTAAACATTAAACTATCTGAGTAAAGTCCAAAACAATATAACTAACTAATTATCTATTCATAAAACCCAAATATTTATTAAACTAGGTTTTAAAAATAGCTACTTTGTGTTTACTTGTTTTATTTTCATTGCAGTTGAATCTGTTTAAACTCTCTCTTTTCTTATAATATGCATACACTAATGGAAAATTTTAATTACATTTTCTCCCTAACAATTAAAATGCTTATTGCACAGAAAGTTATGACCATCCCTGAGGCACTTTAACAAACTTCATGCTCAATAAACTTACAATCATCTTGATGCACAGTTAAAAAGAAGACAAAAACCTGCCAGTTGCCAAGTAGAACATTTTTGCAGTGTGACTCCATTAACTGTGTGTGGGTAGACAGACGATAGATAGATAGATAGATAGATAGATAGATAGATAGATAGATAGATAGATAGATAGATAGATAGATAGATAGATAGATAGATAGATAGATAGATAGATAGATAGATAGATAGATAGATAGATAGATAGATAGATAGATAGATAGATAGATAGATAGATAGATAGATAGATATTATTCTGCAAAATCTCATGACACAATATAGAATCAGCACACACACCCACTCTCACACACACACACACAAACATACACCAAGGTGACCCCGGGCTTCAATTGGTTCTTGGAATGGTTGATAAACACTTCATCATTCCACAAAGAGAAGTCGGAAAAGAATGGGAGGGCCAAAAAGCGTTGTTTGTTTAAATAATAGAGTGAGAACTGTGGTCTTGTCAATTCACATTGTCAGCTTGTCAGGCCAAAACCCTCCTCTAACTGACAGGCCCTGACATTAGGCCAGCTCAGATCCATCGTCTGCTGTGAGGGACAAAAGATGCGTAACCTTTGTAATTGCAGTCATTAGCCACGTAGATTTGGTGTTGAGATGGTGGCAACCTCACGGTAAATGCCTGCTGACTTCTGGAAGCGAAATGAAGAGGGGGAACCGTGGGGATCATAACTTTCTGTGGCACCGTGTGTGGGGGATTTATGACTCTGTGGCCCATTTTCAAAATGGCTGAGGAGGAAATATCATTAATGGGTCTCCTTGTGATGGCAGAAAGGCTTTCAGAGTAATGGACAGCATGCAGCTACACTTAACCATCTATGCTTGCTGTATTGTAGCCCTCTGTTCATTTATCACGATCAAATGCAAGAAATACAGACACGAGAGGCACAAAATCTTGTAAAAAGCTTGTTTACAACCCACCGCTTTGTGAAAACTGTAAATGGTGTAGTGTGTTAAATTTTTATCAGAGAATGAAGGTTAAAGAGGAAGAGGTTACGCAATCTGTCCTCTTCAGACATTATATTGACAAAGTAATATTATTATTATTAATAGTAATAATAATTTTTATTATTATTATTATTATTATTTTTATTTAATAGTAATTATTATTATTAATAACAACAACATTGGCAAAGCAGTGGCGCAGTATGTAGTGCTGTTGCCAAACAGCAAGAAGGTTGCTGGTTCGATCCTCAGCTCAGTTAGCGTTTCTGTGTGGAGTTTGCATTTGTGTGGGTTTCCCCCACAGTCCATAGACATGCAGTACAGGTGAATTGGCTTGGCTAAAATTGTCCATAGTGTATGAGTGTGTGTGAATGTGTGTGTGGATGTTGCAGCTGGAAGGCCATAGGCTGTGTAAAAACGTGCTGGATAAGTTGGCGGTTCATTACGCTGTGGCGACCCTGGATTAATAAAGGGACTGAGCTGACAAGAAAATTAAACGAATGACAACAATGTTAATCTATCTATCTATCTATCTATCTATCTATCTATCTATCTATCTATCTATCTATCTATCTATCTATCTATCTATCTATCTATCTATATATATATATATATATATATATATATATAATTTTTATTTTTTTAACCATTAAGTTAGGTCTGAGAAGAACTAATACGTATTTTGCGACAGATGAAAAAAAAAAAAAAACATGAATTTTTTAAAATACAAAAACAATGTTTATTTGAAGATAAATTTTATATAAAAAAGAAGTAAATTATACTTTTAAAAATGTATTTTATTTATTAGCATATATGTGAAGTACAGTGCAGCTAAACATGTATTTATTTGTCTGTTTGTTAGTTCAGTTAGCTTTTAACTAACTAACTAACAAATTGTATAGTCATAAACAGTAGTGCTGGTTGTGTTACTGAATACTGCATTCTCTTTAGGACAAAGATTTGCACGAATCCAATATATTGATAATTTTCTTCAACCTGTTCATTTTGACTAACCGACAAACTAAAAATAAAATCATTCCCATAAATATTAATCAAGATGAACAATTTACTTTATCTCTGACCTATATTTTGCCCCTAGCCACGTTTGAATGTTGACTTTTGTGTCAAAATTATGTGACACAACTGTTTATGAATGTAATATATCTTACAATAGTAAAATGATTATTTATGATTATTAACAGTTTACTATTTATTACTAGGTCCACATTGATTCTACGCATGCATTTTCCACAGATTTTTAGCCCATCGTTGAGTCTTTTTACTTGTGTGTAAATTTATATTTATTTACTTTTTAAATTAATTTCATTAAAATTATTGTGATATTTTAATAGTAATATTCAAATGTTATTATGATTTATTTACAATAAAGTTGGTAAAAGTAATATGTCTTTCTGTCCGATATATATTATATGAGAGATGTGCTTTGTTTACCAAATAATCTAATTAGATTTGCATTGTAAACATTAAATAAAAGTTAAACAGTTATTATTTTTATTTATTTAATTTATTAAGTCTCTAGTTATGATAGTCCTAAAATGTTTCCGCATAAATCCACAGATTGTTTACTAAATTCTCAGCAGAAATAGCAAAAAAATGTCGACACATTCTGTCTGACCCTACTCGTTACTTATATGGGTCAATTACATTGTTAGCTTCAGCGGTAGGAATGGGGTGGTTATTAATTATAAATAGTTTTTATTATCATTAACAGTATACATTTTTAGTTATTACACTGTTGGGGCCTGATTTATGTATTTTAGCAATGGTTCAGAGTGCGAGTGTGACATTGTGAAGATACGTACGTAGCAAGTAAAAAAATGTAAGCCAAGAATGATTACAAAGAGGCCAGCTGTAATTTTGCTACATTTCTCAAATATTTGCAAACTATATGGATTATTAGACATACAGTGGTAAACATTTGGAGTGGATCAAAATATCATTCATTCATTCATTCATTCATTCATTCATTTTCCTTCAGCTTATTCTCTGTTTATCAGAGGTGATTTATTCCCGCTGCCATTTATTCCAGCATATGTTTCACAATTTAAGACTGCAAAGATTATTGTTCACTTAATACTGAGCCTTTAATTGCCATTCATAAGGGATTTACAAAACATAATTAGATTTTTTAGATTCACAAATAGTCCTCAATTTAGAGTCCCAAAACTGGATGAAGTTGTGTTAATAAAGCATTCATTAACATACATAGTAACCATTCCTACCTGCCTGAATAATAAGACATATAAATGTTGATTTTAACAGTTTATTAATCCTTTTCTAACTCATTCTCAATTATCTTAAATATCCCCAACTACTCTTAAATAATGCGTTAATAATGCGAAACTTAATTTGTTCATAAAAAATCATGATTTTTTTTTCATAATTTTCATCATTTACAAACTATGAAAGTACAGTTAAGCACATTATAAATGTGCTCATTAGTCAAGAATACAGCATTTCATGCTCTCTAAAGGTTGAATGTATCGTTTGTTAGGAACGTAAGCAATACAAACTTTTGTTGTGAACTGCCAGACAGTGTTGACTTGTTTATGGTTAATAAATACAAATTATAGTTGGTTACTATAATAGTTACTATATCTATTTCTTTCTTATTACTAAGTATTTGAGTGGAGTCTATTATCTATGCATATCTAGAATGTATATCCCTAAGCACTGTGTAAAATACAAAGTTATTTTATTTTTACCAAATTATTCTAGCAATCACAGCTGTCAATGTATTATTATTATTATTATTATTATTATTATTATTATTTATTTATTTATTTGTTTTTTGTAAAAACAACATTTTTTTACAGTGTATAAAATTTGAAGTAGATCAAAATATAATTTGTTCATTCATTTTCCTTTAGCTTGATCTCTGATTATCAGAGGTGATTTATTCCCACTGCCATTTATTACAGCACATGTTTCAAGCAGCAGATGCCCTTCCGGCCACTATCCAGTACTGGAAAACACCCATACACTCTCACACTCTCACATTCACACACACACACTCATATTCTACAGCCAATTTAGTTCACCCAATTAACTTACAGCATATGTGTTTAGACTGTGGAGGAAACCGGAACACATGGAGGAAACCCACAGAGAGAACATACAAACTCTACACAGAAATGCCAACTGGTCCAGCCGGTACTCGAACCAGCAACCTTCTTGTTGTGAGGTGACAGTGCTAACCACTGAGCTTTTTTCAATGATGAACAAAAAAACAGACTACTGCCCCCCCACAGACCACAAAGAGGCCTTTCGTGTACTGATTATAATGGCTATAATGTATTGGTAAAGTGGACTGCAAAGTCCTACCATCTTAAGCATGGGCTCAGTGCCTAATTTTTAAATGAATAATTTCCATAACAAAACCAGGAAATATATATATATATATATATATATATATATATATATATATATATATATATATATATATATATATATATATATATATATATATATATTTATTTATTTATTTATTTATTTATTTATTTTATTTTTTATTTTTTTGTGAGAGAACCAGCGATCTCTGGAGAATGATCGCTGGTTATCGTGACACTCACACACGTAAACATAGGTATTCACCATGTACAAGTTAATGTGGGACCCATTAAAATAAATACCAGAAAGCAAAACACAAATATCTGACATTTTCTGAAACAGGATCTGGCAAGACTCAAACTAAGCACTGTATGGGGTAATATTTAAATATAAAGCAACTAACTTTTAATTATCAACTATCATCGGTCAATAACAGGAAGATTAGTAAGCAAAATTTGATCGTTTTTAACTGATTGCGTTAGGTCAGAGAGCACTCAAGGGAATACCACAGCTTCAACAAAGTAGCCTTTCAACTATAAGCACCAAATGTTAAAATCCTATCAGATGTAAGCCTACTATAAAGCCTGGCTGTCAGGACTGATTATGTTTCTAAATAACTCTTAAACACAATTTATGAAGCATGACAAAATGGCTTTCTTTAGTGAAAGAAAAGTTTATCCAACTGTTGCACGAAACACCCCCTCTCTCGCTCTCTCTATCTCTCAGGGAAAAAAAGTAATGAATTTTGAATTATTTCTCAAAGGCATTCTCATGATAAAATTATTCCTAACACTGTAGGGGACGTTGTCCCTAATGGATTCCCCCAGCAAACTTTTGCAGTGTATCCTAATGGCACTGTGATATTACCCATGTCATTAAATGGCATACAATTATGCAAATGTTTGAATGGCTTCATGTATACCGTCAGAAACATGGATACTGGTTGGCCTGCTTATTCAGATTTTCAGAAGAGAAAGTCAGGCATCTTCATCTCACTGCAGAGAGCCCACACGCGGGCAAATGAGGCCCTTTATAAGGATGTTCTGTCAGAAGCTGCAACTGGAGCTGATGCAAATGTCTGTAAAAAGAAAAAGGAAAAGGGGAAACACTGGAGCAAAGCAATTCATACCACACCCACTGTAAAACTGCAATCTATGTCATGGCCAGGCAAGAGGGACTGCAGAAGTGCTGAGGAAGCTGAAAAAAAAGAAAGGAAAAATCCTTACGATGGGAACCGCTGCGGCCTTCAATATGATTTACTTTGTTCTCACTGAGGAGTCAATTACGTACAGCTCAGAAATCACTGTGTTTGTGTAAATCACGACTAGTCAGCTTATAGGAACAATGGACTAGTCATGCCTTGATTCAATTGTGCCATTTTTAACCCGATTATAATGCATTCTTTGAAGCTTCCATATCGCCTACAGTGAATCATGAATATATGCTCAATGTATTATAAAACACATTATAATCATTTGCACAAACTATTCCATATTTGTATTGAGCACAATTATAATCAGCCCTGGTAAAAGGTAGATTCCACAAATTAATTCACTTTAATAAATAATTAATAGATAGAAAGGTCACACTTTATTTTGATGATCCGTTTATTGATTTAAGTTACATTGCCAACTAATTCTCATTAGATTATAAGTAAACTGTTAGGTTGGAGTTAGAGTTACTGTAAGTTGACAGTAAAAAAAAGTAAACTGTAAGTTTACTGTTAGTATACTGTAAGTTTCTTATAGTCAGTTAAATATTTGTTGAAGGAGCAGTATCCACAGATTTTAAATAGACAGTCTACTAATACTCAAATGGACCATCAAAAGAAAGTGTTACTGATAGATAGACAGATATATAGATAGATAGATTGTTATTGCTACCGTACAACCTGACTTGTATGAACTGTATTTGTTTTGTAATTCACATTTTGTTGAAAGTGCACTTAATAGTTGAAATGGTTTTCAGGATAAAAACTTTTTTTCTGAATATCTGTTCAATGCAGCATTTGTCACATTTAAAGATGTCTGAATGACATTGCATTAGATAACAAAAGATCAAAGATGCATCTTCAAACAAATGCAAATGTTTTTTTGTTTTTTTTCCTCGGAAATAACTGTGCCTGATTTTTTCTGAGACTTTTTCGCAGTGACATTTGGACAACTAATGTCAAGGTTATAGTCTGGATATGCATAGCCCTTACTGTATATATTTATGTATTATGGTATGAAGAAAAGTTCTATCAAAAAGGAAGCCTGAGTATATGAAACAGAATAACTCAATGACCTATTGTATCTGCTGAGATTCAGACGTATGGAACCAGTGGACACTTTTTTTTTATCCCATGAGGCTACAAGAGCTGGAGAGCTGACAGATTCAAGAAGCTGAAAACCACACACACCCACACACAAAGCACAAAAGTAGAGAAGTATAAAAAATATTCAGCGTTTCAAATGCTGCAAGTACTAAAAACACATATTAGATTTTTCTTTTTTTTTTGTGTCTAGTATTTTATGTAGGTCAAAGAAAGAAGGACATTTAAGGACAATGCCAAGATACATTCATTCATTCATTTTCTTTTTTGCTTAGTCCCTTTATTACTCCTGGGTCGCCACAGCGAAATGAACTGCCAACTTATCCAACATAGCTGTGACCCATCGGAAACAACTATACACACTCATTGACACTACTAACAATTTACCCAATTTACCTGTACCACATGTCTTTTGACTGTAGGGGAAACCGGAGCACCTGGAGGAAACCCACATGAAAACAGAGAGAACATGCAAACTCCACACAGAAAGCACTACTTACTGTGCCACTGCGTTGCCCTGCCAAGATACAGTATGTTTTAATTTAGTTTTAGTTTAGTGTCACTCCTGCATAACTAAACAATTTAATTATAGTTGTTAAGCAAGTCATTCAATTTAATGCAGGACATACTGTATGAATCACAGCAATTTTATGAACAGATCCTATATCATCAAGATTGAAGGTCTGTTTCATCCTATTAAAGGGCACCTATTTTACCCTTTTTTTAAGATAAGTCTTTTGTGTCTTCATTATGTGTCTGTAAAGTTTCAGCTCAAAACACGTATTATAATATGTATTATAGCTTTTAAAATGTTAGAATTTTCTAATTTAAAAACCATGTAGCTGTTGTGGCCTGTGCCTTTATTGCTGGTTCTCCGTACTCACCGTTCCCACGTGCCTGTCAGAGTGTGCCTCAGTCCCTGCCTTGACTGCCTCAGATAAACAGAGAGACATGAAGGATGCAGATCTCATGTAATGTTTGTGAGAAATACTAAAGTAAGAACTTTACCAATGATTATTTGATGTATTTGTTGTGGAGTTAATTCAAGCCTTTCTGCGATGAGTCGCACACAATCTTGTTACAAAACAGCACGCGCGTTTAACTTTGCATTGATTTGCACAGCAAATGTGACAGGATACACATTAATATCCACTGCGGTATGGATATTTGTTATGTTAATGTACAAAATAAACTTGATTTAATGTCCACAAACCGGGATTGAAGTGTCTTTCCTTTATAATTGTCCTGACATGCGGCAGTGGTGACCAAAGATGGTAAAATTGCTCTAATTAATAACAAACATGCACTGTTTTAAAAATGTTTTAAACTTGTAACACTCATTCCTGATCACATTTGATGATGATTGATGATCCTAGCGAGCTGAACAGATCTTTTAATCCCAGTTGCTTTGTGCGCATCCTGTCTTGTTGATATGATTATATGCTTTACTACGGAGACATGTTAATACGCAGCTGTTAATCAATTCGGTGAGCAGGGAAACTGCACTCCTACTTCAAGTTAAGATCAGCCTCAAAATGCAAGGGATTTGATCCATTTTTAACATCTGGAAATTAAAAAAAGAGACTTGTTGTTTTATCACCCCAAAATGACTGTGGACACTCTATACCTATACACAGTTCTGTTAAAATCCCTTACAAAAGATGATTTTCATCATATGTGCCCTTTCCATTCTGATCTTTCAAATAAGAATGGGGAGAATTACATTTTTGTTATGTCATATATGTATTCAAATTATTTAAGATTTTTTTTTTTTTTTTTAGAATAATATTGTTTCTAGACCGATGTGAAAGTGCACTTTGTCTGTCAAGCAGGAAAGCGCTTTTTTCAAGACTTTTTGGAGGTTGCAATTTATGTAGCCAGAAGTATGTATGGCTGCATTTCAGCTTTAAATCAAATGCTATAAGGTGTATGACGCTGTTTCTTTTCATTCTTACCAGCTGGCCCATTACATCCGTATGGACAATTTTCCCGCTCTTTCCAGTTTGTGCAGTAGCACAACACGTACAGTATGTTTGGGAACTTGAAATGCAGAGAGGAGTTTGATGGCCCACAATGACGGGGTTCAAGTCAGGTGAAAAACGATTCCATAAAGCGAGTAGGACAAAAACAAAATCCAAATAATAAAATACTCATGTAAATAACCAACTGGGAATGTGGTAAAATCAGAAAATGTGATAAAAATCAAATGAGGGCTTTATTTTTTCCCGAATTGCTTTTTAAAACTGTCAGTTGGGTTTAGGGAAGTGGGTAGTTGGGTTAATCTTTGCTTTTAAAAACAATATTGGTTAGGTTTAGGGGAGGAGGAGGATAGGTCAGTCGATCTGTCAGTCAATCAGTTGACATCAACCTCTGGTGGATTTAGATGAGAACAAATAAAACTCGCGAGAGATTTTTGAGATCTCAAAAGGCATACACTGCGGCCTCTGATGAATTTGGTGAAAGCAAAAACTACAAAAAAATAAATAAATAAAATAAATAAATAATAATAAATGGATCTCCAGGGACGCATTTGGTGCTCTCCAGAAATGTATATAGTGGTACGTTTTCAGAATGAGTCTTGGTTGATTTTTTTTTCACTGCAGTGAAAATGTTTTTGTTTTCATAAAGTTATAACAGAAGCATGCATATGCAAAGCAAAGGCAAGGAGAAAATGGTGATATGTATGCTGTCAATTTGTCAATTTTGTAATTTTAATAAAATGACTATATTATGTCAAACATATACAGAAAAAAAAAATCATGGTAAAGTAGATTTATGGGTTTTATTTATTTTATAACTATTTATCTATTTACTATTGTTTCATTCACAAATGTACTTTATCTGCTCATTGAAGATTAAAAGGCTAAAGTGCATTTTTAAATTGACTAAGGCTGCAACCCTGTTTCTTAAAAAAAATTAAAATAAAAACTTTAAACAAATAATAATAATTAAATAAAAATTCTGTCCAGTTGACTGCTCACTTTAAGCAGATTTGACTAGACATTAGCAACAGCGAGCGTATAAATGATTTTGCTGTTTGGCTATTTGCTTATATATAAAATTGGATTTTTATCTGTAGCAATTTGTTTGCTCTTCAAAAGCACCACAAATGAAAAGGTCCATAAATATTTATTTTACCTCAAACTATTACGTGTCTCATCTTTTAATTAAGAGAACATTTATAAGAGATCTAAAACGTGTAGTCTAAAGCCAACAGGAAATCCCTCTCACAAATCATATTAGTTGTCATGCTACTGTGAACTTTTGTATTTTGTTTCTCATTTCTTTTAATGCTAATGCTAACGATGAGGCTGGAGAAAAAAAAAAAAAAAAAAAACACACACACATTAATATCACACTTCAGTCTTATAAAGGCTTGTGTGTTCATCTCTTGTAATTGGCCGACAGTTTTCTAAGGTATACGAGTGCTAATTAGTGGTGTGTTTGGTGCCGTTTGTGAGCCGTTGATAGTTTGCCGGTATTTTTAAATAAGTGTGCTCTTACTCTAGACTACAGACAGCTAATCAAGTCTCCCTCAGGACGGCTTTCTCTAATGATAATTGCTTTAAGGCTCAGTGATGAAACACATTGCCACCTCACTGATCTTAAAACAGTGATGAAGCTTCTCTAACAACCTTTGAAGGAACAGCAAATTTTGAAAATCTTCCATGAATTGGCATCTTTAACACCAAGCTCTAGATAAGAGTCACAATGGCCACTTTGCAATACAATCTCCATCTGTGATTATACAAAAGAGTCCTCAATCACTTTTGTATGAACTGTTGGAAAACGGCAGAGAAAAGAAAGCTGGAACGGAAAAGCCCAGGTAATTGTGAGGCCTTATATCTTGTGATGCCAAGGGAGAGATTGTCAAAAGTACTATGGAAATTTAATATCCGGTTGATAAATCATTCCTCGCCTCTGGTGCTCAATCACAGTGGATAGAAAAGACAAAGGCAAAATGTTTTCCCTTCTTCTGCTAATTTAGAAGGAAACAAAAAAAAAGCGGTAATGAATTTAATCTCATCACAAGTGCTGCAAATAACCCTTTTTCAATTACACAGAATGTCTTTTGCCAGAGATATTTTAAGTTTTGAAACACTTTTAGCAAAGAGAAATTATGTTTTCAGCAATCTCCTCATGCAAGAAAAGGGTTGATGTGGGGTTGAATGCTGTAAAAAGCACAGCGGTGAACTTGGGAGTTTGTCTAGTTAGCCCAAGAAACTTCACAAGAACTGTGGTGTGCTGGGGTCCCTGGCCCTCCACCAGGAAAAGAGCAGCTATCTTAACCTCTAAGTGACCTGTCTCAGGGATGCTTCATGGTTCGTTTACCAGACCTTGCAGGGAGTGGGCTGTGTGGGGTTATTCGTCAGCTTAACAGTACTCTTCGGCCACCACTAGATGACCTAGCCCATCACACTTGACTGCTCTTTTACTGTTGAAAACTTCTGGGTAATGTTTCCAACAGTGTCACCAAATAGGCCAACCTGTGATATGGGGGCATCTACAAAAGCAAACATTGTCAGCATCACTCATATCAGTCAAGATCAGCAAGAGGTGATATACCTGGACCAGCAATATGGCCATTGCTTTCCCCGTGATATGGACGACTAAACCCAATTATGAATCTGAGCCAAATCTTGAGCCTCATAGCACTGATTTGTAGCCATAGACATCAAAGCCAAGGTGAAGGGTGCATTCATACTATGCTATCTGAATCTTGCCCAGGTGCATTTCCCAGTTAGTTTGACAAGTGTCATTGCTCCAAACTTGGCCCAGGCAGAGTTCAGTTGGCTAGCCCTGGCCTGGTTGGAAGAGGTGTGCCAGAGTGCAGTTTGGTTGGGCTTTTGTGTTTTACGATTGTGGTGCAAAGCATGCCTGAGCACGAAACTGAAGACGCGATGTCACATTTAAGGGACTGTTTCCTATAGATTTATAAATCATTCTTACTTTTCAATGAAGAAAAACGGTGGTAGTTTATCAAAGACACAAATCCCTCTCTGCATGCCAGGTTCAGCTTCAGCAAACCTTCTAATACATGCAACACAGTGACTTTTATGATAATTTTTGAATATCAAGTTATGGTTGACATCTGTACCTAGTGTGAGTATGCCTGAAAACAGCCTGGCTTGCAGCAGTATAGGCTCTGGCAGTGAGAGATGCATCCTGCCAAGCTACAACACTTTGCAGAAAAAGACTGACCACAGTTGGCTTCTGTGCCTTAAGGGAAGTCTCAATCTCTCTGATTCCGCAATGGACATCTGCTCACTGGAATCATCAAATGAAAGAGAACCCACCAACCAGCATCCTTATTTACAGCCTAAATGGGATGAGCTGATGAAGAATGGGAGGCCCACAAATAGGAGGTCTCAGACCACCCCAAGTGTTCACCAGGTTACAGGATACACTTCATAACAGCACAGGCCTCATTTTCAGCTTTGCCACAGTTATAACCTCATAATGAGGGCATGCAATTGCCCCGCAAGCACTGTATACACATGCTGGATGCCCAGACATATTACACAGTAATTAGGTTCATTATCTGGAGGTAGGAACTCACCACATCAGGAAAATGCATATTTAAGAAGACACATGCTGCTGACCATACAGGAATTTAGTCTTTTAGGACTGCTCAAAAAGATCCACTCAATGTAGCCCCCAGGAACAGGGGGCTCTAAATCTGCCAGCCAATTGCACCGCCACACAACTAGAATGCAGACAGGAAAGAGACTGGAGAGATCTGGTCAGCTGTCTCCAGATGTGCCTTATAAAGTTCTGATTGGAGGACTGGCTGCACACACATATTTGCACTTGCTCTTTTTCATACGCAGACAGAGTGATTGGTCTTCTAGGGAAATCCCTCAAACAGTCCAAGGCAAGTTTTTGTTTTGCATTTTAAATATACTAGACTGCAGAAATGTAAATGTCAATTAAGAAATTGTATTATTGAACCAAGCTAAATTAGCTTATAAAATTTTCAGGAAAAGGAATAGATCCGAGGAATGAACAGCACATTCTATCAGTTTTCAAAAACATGATGCTATCAAGAATTTATGTTGATTAAAGGGTATCTATTTCAACCCCTTTTTTCAAGATTTAAGATAAATCTTTTGTGTCTCCAGAATGTTTCTGTACAGTTTTAGCTTAAAACATCCATCACATCATTTATTATACCTTTTGGAATATTGGAAATTTCAGTTCTGATCATTTTTGTTTCCTGTGCCTTTAATGCAAATGAGTTAGTTGTCCCTACCCACCACTCTCACATGCATGTCAGAGCCATAAAGATCTCTCTATTGCTCTGATGTATGTCTCCATCTCCTGCTGCATCTCACATCAGATAAGAAGGATGCTGATCTGACATTAATAAGAAATACTACAGTAAGCACTTTCCCAATGGTTACTAGATCTATTTGTTGTGTAGTAAATTCAAGCTTTTCCGCAATGATGAGTCACGTGCAATGTCGTTAGAATGTGCCCACACACACAGCACACACATTTAATTTTGCACCGTTTTTGCATGGCAAACATGGCAGGATACACATTAAAGGTGCAGTAGGTGATTGTCTTCAGAAACATTTTCTGTTGTGCTGGTTGAAAGTCTTTTCACAGTCCAATAGTAATGATTAAAGTATATGATCTAAATGTGTTTATATGTATTTTTATATTCTGGATAAGACATAAAACTAAAACAATGTTCATCCAATTAAATATTGTTGGGCCGACATCTCCCATAATTCCGATAAGTAGCTCAGACTGTCTGTCAACAAATGCAGATTTGGGCTTTTGCGCATCTCTGTTCATGCATATCCGGGTGCACGCCTAGATGAGCGTCGCACGTTCACAACAGTTGCATATAACACTGCCACAGTCACGGCAAAATCAAATGCTGAATTGAAACTTTTTAAACTCCTGAAACAATATTGGATTTACTTTTGCACGCTGGAGGTAGGACGACACCATGGCTGAAGTATTTCTGTTAGCCAGCTAATGTTCTGTTTTAAAACTATTTTATCTTTACGCAGAGCTGATGTAGTTTGGGTTGTAACAAATGGGTTATATGCACAGACGTGTTGTTCAGCCACTTAAAGATTAATTCACTCCCGGTGAAAGATTAATGTGACTATTTTAAGTTTTATAAGGTCCTTTTACTACATTGATAATGTAGATTTATACTTAAATTAACAACAGAACATCAGTAAATAGCACTATTCCGCCCAAACTGTTTTATTGAGCTGAAGTTGCTTTTATATTCACTTTGGGTAATTTCTGAACAATGACAGCGCTGATGTGCTCCCTATATTTTTTACCATGCTACTCTGAATATTCGCTCTAAAATAGCATGTAAACTGTGGCTTATTAATAAGTGAAGTTCCTGCATGCCGCCGGGCAACCACTACTGGCGAATGACTTGAACTAGTGGGTTGTCAGCTGTCGTGTCACGGTGGGCATGGCTTTGAAACACAGTCCCTCCCCTGCCATCCAAAGCTAATATGCGAACCAATTAGCATTTTGGCAGATCACCGTTAATATAGACAGCTGTATGGACATCAGTTATGTTAATGTAGAAAAAAAAAATGATTTAACGTCCACAAACCAGGATTGAAGCGTCTTCTTTTATAATTGTACTGACATGCGGCTGTGGTGATGAATTACAGAAACTTTACTGACTTTATTACAAACATTCACTGTTTTAAAAACAGTTTAAACTTGAAAAATTAATTCTTAAGGTGCAGCTGATCAAAGAGAGCTAAACAAATATTTTTATTCCAGTCACTTTGCGCAAGTCCTGTCTTATGATATGCATTACTTTGGAGACATGTTAATACACTGCTGTCAATCAATTCAATGGGCGGGAAAAACCGCACTCCTACGTCACGTTGCAGTGGGCCTCAGAATTACAGGGATTAGGATCCTCTTTTATTGTCAGAAATAAAAAAAAAGAGACTTATTGTGTTCACGTCACTCCAATATGACTGTGGACACACTACACCTACTGTACACAGTTCTGTCCAAACACCTTCCAAAAGATGATTTTCACCATAGGTGCCCTTTAAATGATTACAAATTGATTAATGCGATTAATGTTTATGAAACTGAATGGTGTTGTGGTGTTGTTGTGATGTTAATGCTTTGTTTTTTGATTGAAATACTATAGTTTTATATCAGTTGGTTAAAATCTGCTCTGTAAAATCAAATCTCTCAATATCTCTCAGTAAAACCAATCTCTCTCTCTCTCTCTCTCTCTCTATCTCTCTCTCTCTCTCTTTCTCTCTCTCTCTCTCTCTCTCGCTAAATGCATAATAGTTCAGTTTGAAAACCCCTCAACAAAAACCTGCATTAATGTACTCTGTTTTTACTCAAGACAAATAAACACCTTTAATATTTCAAACATGCAAACAAAAGCATCACATTAAGACGAGATGCAAAGTCTATTTTTAAACATGAACATAGAAATTCACTTTGAATCATTACATTGCAGGCTCTCATTAGGAAATCAGTTCATGCAGTGCCACAAATAAGACCAGTTTGTGGGAAAGGAGTAGACTGTTTTTAGCACAAAAGAGAAACTTATGCTTGAATACTTAACGGAAATTACAAGTGTCTTTGGCAACAATGGTGTGTTTTAGCTGTAAGGCACAGTGTTTCAATGCTTATTCACTGATGTGGATAATGGAGACACAAAGAGTAACTGAGGCATGGTTTGTGTTCTATTTATGTTATTATTTTACCTATACACAACATGGTTATAAACAAAATATGATTATTCTTATAATATTAACTTGTTCTCCAGATATCTATTGACAGTTTTTTTTTTCTTATTAATCTTCTATGTCTTCGTTTTATTATTATAATTCTCGTTTCATTAATGATAAAACTAAATATCATAATGTTTAAAAAATATAGAGTCTAAACACATAGTGATTATGTTATAAACATGCTATTAAGCCTAACATATGAATTCATATAATAACGTGCTGAAAAATATGCAAGCAACTGACTAATTCAAGATAGGACAGTGTTAAAACCACAGATGTGTTTAAATACAAGTTGAAACAAGTCAACACATCTACTATATCAAGTCACTCACAGGGGAAAAAAAAAAAAAGATTACCAGATTGTACAAACTGCAAAGCTTTATATCAATGAGGTATAAATAGTTAAATCTTGCTGGCAACATGTTAAAATGGATCAGCAACTCGAGAATGCTATTTTTATTATATTAAAAAAGCTCAATGTTTGTAACTTAACCATGTTAACCGCACCTCAACCATGAAGTTTTTAGTAAAACTGGTAGCATAACATAGGAATGTGTATTCCAGATGTAAATATTGTTCTTTCTTTCCACCTCACATGGGTTTAAATTAATTGTTTCAAAGCTATTTTAAACTATTAATTTATTATTATTATTATTATTATTATTATTATTATTAATAATAATAATGATAAACTGCATTATTTTCTCCATTATAGGCAGAGACAAATATGAAAGGTATTTATAGTTTAGCTTGATTTAATTTGAAAAGGTTGCAACACTGTTTCTAAATGATACATTATTTATTTGATACAGTAATGTGTTACCACTCATCCAATATCTTAATATTGAAGCAGAACTTTGATTTTGTTCAACTAATATCAGGCAATGTATAACTAATATTATGCATCCTTTGGGCTCTATGTTAACGATCTAGGCGCAAAGTCTAAAGCACATGGCGCAAAAGCATTAAAAACGTGTCTGAATCCAATATTTGTAATTTTAAGGATGGAAAAACATGGTTTGCGCCACGGTGCATGCTAAAAGTGTTGTGCTTATTCTCTTAATGAGTTATGGGACTGTTTTGAGCATAACATGCATTAAACCAATCAGTGTCTCATTGCCCATTCCCTTTAAGAGTCAGTTGCGTCGCGCCATGGCACATTTGCTATTTACATGGTTGACTTTGGCCTCTATTTTAACGATATAGGCACAAAGTATTTAAGCTGCATCCCAAATGGCACACTATACACTATGCACTCATGCACTATGTACTTATGCCCAAATGGAGCACTAATGTTTTTTACTAAGCGGAAATTCAAACCTTTTCCCTGATGACGTTTGACGTCAAATCAGAGAAATAAGAGAGCAAACCATCAAATAATACCTGCCATGAGAATAACCACATTCACCATCGGGAGGCGCTATAATCAGTCTCGCAGAAGAAATTTGCTTTCACCATTCAAAACAAATAAAGTTATCCAAAATGTGTGCCCGATAGCTCCGCCCGTTACGTGAGCAAACCTGCGGTCATTGAGTGCGTGAAGTGTCCATCATTACACACTTCATTTTACCAGCTGAATGAGTGCATCATCCGGGTTATTAAAGTGCACTTATTATTTTTTAAGTTTTCGGTGTGAACGCACTACTTGCACTATTTATACTACAAAATGACGTAGAATAGTGCATAAGTATGCGATTTGGGACGCAGCTATAGTCTTGCGAGAAAACAGTTAAACAGACCATCTGCAGCGCGAGGATAAAGAATGTGCCTCCTCCAATTTTCTCTCTTTCATGGATAAGGAAACTGTGTTGTACGCTCCACTGAAGACATCTATAAGCATACAAAATGTATTTAGTTTGTTAAGCGCAAAAAATTGTTTCAAAACTATTTTTAACTTCAGTTATAATTTTGAATAAATGAACAATCATAATGAAGTGTGGTCAAAACACTGAGTTTTAGTCAAACATACGAGCTAAGCCCCATATGGTCCAACAGTTAGAAAAAAAATCTAAGCTTGTTTTTGTTAAAACAAACAAAAATATGCATATAATACTGCTAATAATATTAACATTATACAAGAGCAAGCTGTCATGAATAAACTGAAAATGCGCCTTAACAGACCTCCTTTCTAGACCAGCACACCTATGAGTCCACAAAGCGGTGCAAATGGATTTACTATTTAAACAATGTGGCGGAAAATGGTAAAATTACAGTTGCATTGGTCTGAAAATAGCAACAAATTGTGCCAAACAGGTCTTGCACCTTATTGTGCCGGGTGTATGATAGGGACCTTTGTGTCATTTATTATCTCAAGTAATTCCACTATTTTGCCACTTGAGGCAAAAAAATAAAATAAAATAAAATAAAAAATCAATCACACTTTGTAAATCCTCCATTGTATCTCCTTTTTTTTTTTTTTTACATGGCATAACAGTACCGACACAATCAAAATTCAAATCGCAATGAAATTGCTTTCCCATTTACAGTGGCTTCATGATTTTCATAACAAATCATGATCACCAGAATTACATCTACCTTGCAATGCGCTAAATGAGACCTCTCTGTCAATAACTCCCTCCTGATTTAGAAAATTATATGCATTCATCTAATGTTACAACAGTTTACTGACTACATGACAGTCAGGGGTTTCCAGAGGAGCCAATATCTTTCCAAATCAGGCGAGCTGGGCCATGATTATGAGCTATCCCACTGCTGCAATATTAATGGAGAGTGTGAGGCAGTCCCTAGGCAAGCTTAATCACCGACACTCACTCTCTATGAGACAGCTGTGTGGAAAAGCCTCATCTGAGACTGTGTGCGACTGCCATCCAGACCTGCACTGAGTCCCAGTGCTGACATTTCCTAAATGGCACATGTTTGTCAGCAGTGTCACAGGAAGAGCAGCTCCTGCAGCACTTAACAGGCTGCTCATCCACACCAGAGCCTGAATTACGCATTAAATTTCCGGCAAAATTACAATACACAGTGACTCAGAGACGGTCATTATGTGAAGGAAATGGTGTTGTATGATAAACATGACGTTAAGCTGCACGATATGGAACAACAACATGCAGCAACAGTTCAGGTATTTATTTATGTGCCTTTTCCTAGAACAAAATCCAAAATTATTAATAAGAAGGATTGCATAAGACACACATTTAAAAGAAGGTATTTGAAACTTAAAGTGAATTGATTTAATAACAACAGCAATAGTAATAATATTAATAATAATAATAATAATAATAATAACAATAATAATAATCATAACAATATTAATAATAATTTATGCCGAGTTCAGACTGCATGATTTTCAAAGTAGTCCGATGCAGGACCGGATTGGCCAATCGGGAGGACCGGTGGGCCGGTCCGCTTTTTGACCGTGAGGGCCAGTGTTTCTAGTTGCTTGCACTCTCAGCAGTCACACAGTTTTTTTTTCATTTATTTATTTATTTGACCATAGCCTCACTCTTTTTATTCATTATTTTGCCGCAGTTCCGCTCTTCTTATTTATTCTCTCGCAGCCCCATAAACAAAATGCAGCCTGCTGGGTAATGATGATATAATTATCATTTCGGCCACACAAGCATAACAGCACCATTGTGGTCCAGTGGTCAGCATGTTGTGTTACGATGTCGTTGATCTGTGTTCAAACCTCACCTGAGTAATTATTTTTTCTTTTTTTTCTTTTTTTTATTGTTAAGACATATAAAACTGTAAGGTTGTTGAACATTTGAAGTTCTAAAGCAGCTGTTTTCTTGAAAAAGACATGATAGTGTAATTAGAAAGTGAATTGGAAATGACCTAATTTTAATATACTCAGTCGTGAACTGAGGTGGGACGGTCTAATGCTAGATACTCCAGGGCTGAAAAGGAGTCCCACTCCAGCCCTGGTCAGATGTTACAGATTACAAATGTTTTCACACGGCATGACTGTCTGGCCTAGCATTTTGTCGCTGCTTTGTTTACACTGCAAGGTTTTACACTGCACGACTTTACAATAGGAAGAATCACTGACAACTTTGTCCAAACTATGTCTCACAACCAAACACTTTTAGTATACTTTTTGTTATTAATTACATAATGAGAAAGAGGCTTTAATTGAGGTAGAAAATATTTGCTCACCTGGGATTTAAGGGAATTAGCAATTTCTCCTCAACTTGTTTCTTTCTTGAACTGGTTATGTTAATGCTCACATGCCACATTATACAGTCACGGACGCTGCTGGCAAATTTTTATAAGTTTTTCCTCCATTTCTTTAGTCCAAATAAACTGAAAATGAGCGTTTTTAACAACCTCCAACTGGCCTGCAAATACCTGTAGGCTACTAGTGTATGCTGCTCTCTCATTGGCTGTAGGTCATCGCGGATGTTATTTTCAGTCAAAGTCGGATTCTGTTGTGCATACATACTGTATACACAAATCAGTGGGTGGAGCTAAACAAGCATGGATGCAGAGGTAGGCATTGCTCTGCTGTAGATGCAGACTTTATCCAGACTGTTTAGAAATAAAGTGGTGTAATCCACAGCCTGTTGTTTTGGCCGGATTGACTTCAGTATAAGCTTTTAAACTAAAGAAAAACTTTTTGGTGAGTTCTGAAACTTATAATATGTCTTAAAGTGTAATGATCTCCAAAAGATCAAGCAATGTTTGATTCCTCTGTCTACGACCTCTTTAAGCTCTACTTGCCATTCAGCTCAATCAAGGCTCAGAACTCTTTAGAATGTTTTAAAAAATGAAAATTGCTTTAAAATCAAGAGAAGAGATTATCAAAATTATCACGTTCCTGATTGGCAAAATGATTGACAAAGTGGGTTAGGAGGTGGATTCGTTTAAGGGGTCATTTAGATGAGAAGATACCTTAAGTCAAACACTTTACATGCACTGATGATGAAGCCCGTCTCTGTGTCCCAGTGGAGCTGCCAGAGCACATTGATAACAGTGAAAGGGATAGATTTATAGAACGTGCCTGAAAAGACACTCTTCCTAGCCTTTTTGAAGAAGCACACTGACCTCCATTCACCAGACTTGTGCTTGAAACCTAGACTAAAGTCACATGATGTCAGTGTTGCGGTTCTGCTCTCTCCTGAAGCTGCTTGATTCCTCACCCCTCCTGCCTTGGTGTGGGCTCTGCCACAAGCTTGATCCCGGGCACAAACATGCTTACTGCAGCTTTATCTGTCACATTCAGGTTAGAAGATTGTTGACTCAGGCAGACAACTAGTAAGCTCATGCCTTTTTGTTGCAAAAAAAAGGCACACTCCTTGGTGCACAAAAATGTATTTTTGGCCTTATGCTGAATCTGTAGTCATAATGGTAAAATAATTCAGATATATAACATTTTTCACATTATTTCATATAGTATGTTCTCTTCTGGAGAAATCCATGTCTGTTTTATTTAGGCTAGAATAAAAGCAGTTTTAATCCATTTTAAGGTCAATATTGTTAGCCCCGATATAGTATACTGTTTTGTTTTGCAGTATGAAAGTTTGACACCCAGTGGTTGTACTAGGTATTGCACTCCTGGTTTAAAACACAGGCAAGCGCGGGTTGCCAGATTGATGACATCAACAGGAGCTGCCTGAGCCTAATTGCTGATTTAAACTGTGTTCTAAATAAAAGCAACAGCTCGCGATAGAAGGGATATTTTCTATATTAAAAAGAGTTTTTGTCCTATCAAACACCTGAAATTTATCATTTTAGGGATGGCTTCTATTTCTTTCAACTGAACAACAGAAAACTATAACAATGACCACCTTGAGTACACCTCATGGTCTTTATTCAGTGTTAAATGCTAATTATGTGAGTTTGAATGCCATTTTATATGACATTTATTGCCATACTACTGCAGCAGATAGTTCACCTCAGATCTTGAAAATAAAATAACCGTTTGAAAATTAACTTTATAACTGTGTCTCAGTGCAAGTCAACAAATATTAGTAATTTAGCATGTATATTTAATAATGTTAAAGAGATTTATTATGTATTAGATCATAAGCCGCACCAATTTGTTGGAGTGCAGTGAGTACACATAGTATGTGCTTCTGAATGGCTGTATTTACATTTCTGTGTTGTTGGGTCTGGTACAAACAGCCAAATTGCTTATCCCTGCAAATTTCATCATGCAGTGTTGATACGACATGGGGTTACAATGCAACCTGCTCACCTAATGTTTACATTTGAAATAGTTATATCATTTGCTAATTAATAGAAATTTGGAGGCTGAAACTGTCCACCGAAGTTCACATTTTTTGTTGCGGACACATGTTTTGTGAGCCTTTCTGGCTGAATGACGAAATGTGTGGTTTTCCACCAAGGCAACCTGGGGTGCTGAAATATAATCGACCAAACTGGCATTTTGCGGGTTAAAGGGACTAAAACAAAGACATTTCACCATAGAACGCACATGTTCAAAGCAGAGTATCTGACCTTAGCATTGTTTTTCAGCTAAACAAAGTTTACTTAGCATGTTTCTTAGATATCTGCAAAGATATTATAGTATTGTTATGCTTTTTACAAATTAAAAACGTACTGTATACAGCACCTTTAAAAAAAAACAGAAAAATTAAATAAATAAAACTATCGATTTCTACCATGACTGCAGCTAACTATGAGAGCCCTAAAGAGTTCCAGCTTGATGACCATCCATTGGTGGTTTAGTCTGAACAAACCATGAGTTAAGTTGAACAAACCTTGACCTAATGTAATTTTTAATAAAGCGTGTACTTTGAACTTCATTACAGAGTCAATCTTTTGTGAAAACAAGTGTACTGAATTAGTACACATTTACAAAAAAGTAAAGCAAAATGCTGCAAGTAAACAATAAAATGGAAATATTGAAACTTTAATTATTATTATGCTTTGCCAACAGAACATTGTTTTGAGTAAAACTGAGTCATAAGCACATCCTTTTGTAGTGCAATGTGACATGAGTGACAATGGTTGCAATCCAGAACATTTCCGCCATATATAAGATTGTAGGTTCTACTGTTTCAAAAGGGGTAAACTGTCTCTGCTCTGCTATGTCGGCATAAACATACCTACTATCATAGAGGGAAAAAGCAATCTACTGAAGCCATTGTGCCTTTCACCTACAAACTGTGAAATCAGCAGAAAGAGTGCAATGTCTCGCAACACAGTAAAACAAAAGCAATTCAGGAGATGATGAAGACAAAACAGCAAAAGCCAAACTTGGGTATGGGCAGGTTAAAGGCCTGTGCTACCTGGTTGCCTTTAAGTGCAGTGTTTTGCTTTGACTTGCTGTGGTAGTTAAAAATGACAGGCAAGTTTCTAGAAGAGCAGTAGAACGGTGTCCTCTTCATGTGGGAAACATATTGAATGGGTGTACACCAGGATCAGTGAGAGCTTTTAATTATTGATGAGATACTACTTGACGGTCTGGCAAGGTTTTTCGCTCACAGAAAGTTTAGGGAATTTTCAGGAAACAAGGAATGAAACATTGAGGACCACATAGATGCCATACAGGAACTCATGATGTAGTAATGCTCCTAGGGAATATGTCCGAATAGGTCCTATCTCTCTTTCTCTCTCTCTCTCTCTCTCACACACACACACACACACACACACACACACACACACACACACTTCAAACAAAGGAAATCCATATTACTGTGGAACCGTTGCCCATTGGGGATTAACTGTTTGAGTTTGCTGCTCTCCACTTCTCTTCTCTGGCTAGCCCAGTAAATAAAAAAACAGAGTTCTAAGCGAGTTGCTGCACAAGGCCAGACGAAGATGAATCTTTCAACACTCTAGACTAGACTGTGGGGAGTGAATCATTCACGCTTCCATTGAATAGGAGGAGGCAAAAAAGCATAAGCCAATCTGAAAAAAAAGTTCTCATTTCATCTACCTTATATTCCCCAACTAACAATAAGGCTACACTGACATTTTTTGCATTTGCAATTCCTAGGGAAAATATCAGGCCTCAGAACCAGAGCTCACAATCCAACAGACATGAGCTACTGAAGCAGGCAAGGATTCAAAGGCCACACCAATTTGATTCTGACCACCATACAAGGGTAAATCTAGAAAAAAGAGGTAATGTTCACACAGAAGTAGAATATAACTGCAACACCTGTATTAAAGTTCCAAACACAGCTTATGTTCAAACATTTTCAGGATTCATAATACTTCAGACCAGAGATGCCCAAACTAGTGCTTGCGGGCCAGAGTTGGCTCAAGGTAACCTTTGATTTGGCCTGCCATCCTATCTGAGAATAGATAGAAAATTATAGGAATCCTATCGAGATTGTCAACTCAAAGTTAATGTAACCCTTTGTTTGTTTTATCGTTAAAAGCTGACTGAAATTAAACATTTCATTTCAATGGTTTAAATAATCCTCAATTTTGTTTAAATGTATATGCTGTCGCCTGACAATGAAGACTTTGGTGAGCAAATCAAAGGCAGATTCTGCTTAACTAGTTATATAGCATTGAACTCCACAATATAGATGCAATAAGTTATAATTTAAAAAGTTTAAGTTATACTGCATAAGTTTAATTTAAATGTAATTTAAAGTAATATTTTCTACCAATTTTAATGAGAAGAAAATACTAACGTAATATAGTTTGGAATGTTTATCCTAGGCCCATGGCTCTCAATGATACTTGATTTTTGGCCATTCATACAAAAAATTTTGGTCAACCCTGCTTTAGACAAAAGCCTGATTTGTGAATACAGCTATACTGGTACCTGTATTGCAATGTAACTAAAATATGTCAGTAAAACAAGTGTCATGTGTAATTATCAGTTTATTTCACTGTGGCGACCCCTGATAACCTGAAGGAAAGAGAGTGAGTGAGTGTGTGAATTCACTGCATTGTAACTTGGTTACTGTAGCCACAAACATGTTTGAGAGCTATCATTCCAACCACATACGTTTGCAAATGTTGATTGGAACTACTTTTTAGGGGAAACGTACTAAATAGTAGAACTATATTTGTGTCCTGCTAAGTGTCCTAAAAATGTAGTTGTCTGTCTTGTCAATGCAAAAGAGTCACTCCATTGAAAAAAATAATGCAATGCATCTAGCAGGGAGTCAGAATTTGGCAGCATCAAATTTAAATAAGCTTCGTCTGAAGTTTTAGATCAAATCACTTTCCTTCAACGAAGCTACTTCCATCAGTTTTGTTGTCTGTGCAAGACTAGGCTATCAATGTAATTTCAGGTGATAGAATGTGGAATTCAACTGTACCTTCATACTGTAAAGGTATCGTAAGGTTGTGCATGAACATATTATTACTCACACCAAAGAGTAGGTGGAGTTGTCAATCTTAAATACTGACAGCAAAAATGTAGCCTATGGCATGCAAAATGTAGCCTAAAGGGGCTTTATTTGAGGACTTGGAATCATTGGAATACCAGCGCAAAAGTCCATGCATAGTCCTTGTTGAATCATGGTCTGATACGCGAGCTGCATTCACATCATCTCCTTATTACGGTTATTCCAACATAACATGTGACATTCTAATCACAGTTGTTCACATTTGTGCCAAAGCCAACCTTAGCACTTAAAGGAATTTGTGGCAGTCACTATTACCAAGACAACATTAATGTCATAAATATGTCCTAAACTTGATGGTCATGAAGAAGTCCATCTAATAGCCCAATGATGAAACTAACAGCATGGCCAAATGTTAAATGCTTGTAAGCCTTTCCCAGTAGCCTAAATTATAGAGTATTTCCATCATTCTGAGTTCATAATAGTTCAAAAGGTGATGATAATAGTTAAACATGGCAGTTTGTTCACGTTTGCTGAAAAAATAATGTGCTCTTTTTTTCCGGCTTCTCCTTTGTTTTTTCGCGGGTCACTCTCGCATTTGTCAGACTGAACGGATTGGGTTTCAAAAGCACGTCAATAATCAAGCGCATGTTATTATGATCAGCTCAAGAAGTTTGTTATTTCAGATATAGACACACGGTGCGCGCAAGCCAGAAAGCGAAACTGCTCGCGCTTCAGACTGGCTTGTAAAAAAAGGGGCACAGGTCAAATTTGCTTTTCTTTTTGGCTTTGTGGCTGTTTGAGCCCGGGTCGACCATGCCTCATTATATGTAAATATAATTACGCTGTAATCTCTCGGCTGTGTTTTTTAAACCTGGCTGCTCTTTTGTTTTTATTCTGGCTTGTTGCGTAAGCCAATGACATGTCTTAGTAAACCAGTAGCGTTCAGCTGCGAGTCAAGCTCTGCCTTTTGGTACCCTTTCTCGTGTTTGGTACCCTTTCTATAGGATGCCTAAAAAGTGGTGTGGTATGGTTTAGTTCAGTATGCCTTTTGACAGTGGAAACGGCCATAAAAGCATACGAAACCAAACTTACCATCCCACACACGGGCCATAAAGGTCAGGAAGGGGGACAGTTGAACAACTGGTTTCCTCTCTGTTCTTCTCAGATTAGAACGTTTATTGTTTAAGTGCATGACAATACTCGTGGTCTCGCCTCATGGAATTCCACAACAGTTCTCAGGGTTTGAGATTATGGAGAGACTTAGCCATCTTTACAGTCACAAGGCCATTATAATTTTGTCATGCATCTTTTTCTGATCACTTTTGTCAGTGGAAAAAAATCTCATTAAAAGTGCACATATAAAAGTTAAATTCCTTTCAATAAAATGTATAATGACAGCATTAATAATTAATAATGTTTATGGCATATTAATGCACCTTAACTTTGTTCCACTATACACTGTAATCCCGAATAAGTTGACAAAACTCAAAAAATTTGAGGTAATCAGTTACGTCAAATTTTTTAAGTTATGAAATTATCTATTTTAAGTAAACAGAAACATTAAGTTTTGAGTTTGTTGTACTCATGCAAGACACTTCACCTAACTTAAAATACCCAAGTTACTCAGCTTATACGTTTTAATTGCAATTAACTTAATTGTTTTAATTTTTCCAAACTTTAAATACTTAGTCACCCAGCTCATACATTTTAATACCAATTAACTTAATTGCTTTAATTTCTTTCAACTTTAAATACTTAAATCACCCAGCTCATACATTTTAATAGCAATTAACTTATTTTTAATTATTTATCTCACCTTTACATACTTAGTCACCCAGCTCATACATTTTGATAGCATTTTTTTTAAATTAACTTCTCCATAGTCAGTTTCACAAATAAAATTAGCCATTATTTTAATCTTTAAACCCCATAAATCTGTCAAAATAAATCTGTAATTTAAAACACACAGACAATACCATTTTAGACATTTATTTTTAAAGAAAAAATGTCCAACAGTACTTTCAAATTTGTCTCCTATGCAATTACAAATGTCTTAAAACGATAAAAACTATTAGACATAAAGAGATTGAAAATGAACACTATTCTAAATTTAATAAAAATTACCCAAAATGTAAATATGATATCAGACATAAGAGCCTCAAGAAAAAACAACTATAAGTTTGAAAAAATTGAATAATACATTAATAAGTGTAAAACTTAGTCTTAAGGCATTCGTTAAAAAAAAAATAAGTGCACATTCTATGAAGTGACTCGTTTAGTGTAAACTACACAGAAACTGTATATATATATATAGTTGAAGTCAGAATTATTCGCCCCCATTTATTTTTTCCCCCAATTTCTGTTTAACGGAGAGCAGATTTTATATATATATATATATATATATATATATATATATATATTGTAGCGAGGCAGAGGGAAAACAGCGACACAGTAGGATGAGTTTACAGACAAGTCCCCGGAGGGTGCTTTATTTACAAAGTGTGGGTGGTGTAAAAGGTGCTCTTCTTTAAGGTGAGGTGCTCTGGTGCTCCGGGAAGTAGGTGAAGGACAGTGAGTAGTCGGGTGAAGGATCGTCACGAGCTGGAGTCCGCTATGGAGAGACAAAGAGACAAGCATTAGCACAGGCAGTCATTGAGAGAATGAAGCTCATCTTCTCCTGGCGTAGGTTGGGCTTATATGCCTCTCCGCGTGATGCCGTCCAGCTGTGAGAAATCCTGGCTTGATGATGGTCCAGCTGGGTGAAATTAGCGACCAGGGCGACGTGGCATGTGATCGCTCGTTACAATATATATATATATATATATATATATATATATATATATATATTCAGTCTTGGTTGAACTATGATTCTGTCATTTACTTATTCCAAACCTGTTTGAGTTTCTTTCTTCTGTTGAACACTTAAAAGGTTATTTTTGACAAAAAAAAAAAAAAAAAAAAGCTGAGACCTGTAACCACCGATTTTCACAGTATTTGTTTTCCTATTAGAAAGTCAGTGGTTACAGGTTGTCAGCTTTACTTAACTTTTGTGTTCAACAGAAGCAAGAAATTCAAGCAGGTTTGGGACAAGTGAAGAGTTAGTAAATGACAGAATTTTACATTTGGACAAACTATCCCTATATATAATAAAATGCATACTTACCAATTAAAGGTAAATAAATGTTTTGAAGTTACTACCCCAGAGACAGTCTTTATTAAGTAAAAAAAAAAAAAAAAGCTCTACATTAACTCATTCTTTAAGGTTTCCATGCTACGAGACTTTTTATTTTCCATCATCCATGCCAAGCAAAACTTTTTGCACAAGTTCAAAGTCCTTTACTATATATTATGTGAAGAGCATACATTAATCCATACAAGACAAGAAAGGTCTGGAAGTGTGCTGTGGGTGGTGTCCAATTCATTCTTCAGGACAACAGAGACCCTCAGTGAATGCAGGGCCAATAAAGCATCTTCAGTCAGCAGGATTATCAATCTAAAAATATAATTCAAGGATATTAATGTAAGGACAGTATCACAATGACTGAGCCAATATTATATGATTCATCAACTATTCGTGATTACAAATATGTTATTAAGTAAAAGTTTTCAAAACTTTCATCTTTTCATTAAACATGCCTAATTGTGAAAAGAATGAATGAAGTCTTACCATGGTGTTCCTAAAGAATCTTAAGTCACGCTCACGCAGCAAGACCAAAAGACCTCTGATAACAGTAGTCCGTCATGAACTGACATCATTCAGTTCCTGGAAATCAAGAATCAATTTTTTAAAAATTAAAAAAATAATAATAATTCAAATTATATTTTAATGTATACTTTAACACGTGACCCCAAACATACCTGCTCATCATAAACCTTTAAAAGATTAGCCAGGGAATCTGCTGTCTTGCCAGTTTTGGATGCTGTTTGCCTTAAAATTGTCATCAAATGAAATAGGTGGTGGTCCAGTTGTGCAAAGAATTTGTGGGGAAAATTCTCATTTGTAACATGTTGGTACTCTGCAAACAGCAAAAAGAAACAAGAGAGAATTTCATAAAACAAACCCACACCACAAAATATACAATTCTAGAAAAAATGTATTAATATTATTATTATGTTTCATTTACTTATCTATTTTTTACCTCAGATGAAAATCAGGTGTTGATCAGATGTTGAAAGCAGGATCTTCATGTTGTAAACTGAACTCAAGGTCTAGCTGAAGTTTCACTTTCCTTGCTGCAAAAGTATCATTGATAAATACACTGTAATATTTATTTTATCTGGATATGCCAGGCATAGTAGTACAAAATAAATATTTTACCCACCTTTCACATGCCTCCATTTAAGAACCTATCTGTAGTCAGCAACACCCGACCTTCAATTCTGTATGTACACAAAGTCACAGTGTCATTTAGCTGAGAGTAGTACAATTGCATGATGTCTAACGTTAACCTCCAAAATGGTTAGCAATAGAGCTGATTATCATGTTAGTTGCTTTGATTCGATGAACACAGATTTAATGTGTATGTGTAATGTGTAATGTGTAATGTGTATTTATATAGCGCATTTATTGTGTATGGCCATACACCCAAAGCGCTTCACAATCATGAGGGGGGTCTCTCCACACCACCACCAGTGTGCAGCATCCACTTGGATGATGCGACGGCTGCCACAGGACAACGGCGCCAGTGCGCTCACCACACACCAGCTATTGGTGGAGTGGAGAGACAGTGATAGAGCCAATTCAGTGGACGGGGATGATTGGGAGGCCATGATCGTATGGGCCGATAGAGGGACTTTGGCCAGGACACCGGGGTTACACCCCTACTCTTTCACGAGAAGTGCCATGGGATTTTTAATGACCACAGAGAGTCAGGACCTCGGTTTAACGTCTCATCCGAAAGACTGTTAATTTAAACAGTATTGAAATTTCTAAAACAGAATAGGACGACAAAGAAATTTAAGGCCTGATTTTAAAAGCTAGAAATAACAAAACTTACCTTATTGTTTAATGATGTAAAAATATATACTAAAATATTTATATTTTTAAGATATAAATATATTTTAAGCTACAAAATTTGCACATCAGAAAACTATGTCTTGTTTACCACGTCTTAAATATTTTGTTTTGTTATTATTTTATTTAATAACATAATTTTGTATTAATGTGTTATAGATATGCATACTTTGTTTTTTAGGCTGTTTATATTCTCTCCAGAGTAAACATTTTAAAAAATAGATTGAAAAAAAAAAACTTTTATCATACCTTTAAAATACATTTGACCTAAATGACATTTAAACCCATTTAACTGATCGCATTAATCAGGTAATCATTGATATGCAGAGATGTCCTCTTAAGCGCGAGGAAATATTAAGTGTTGATCAGTGCTGGTGATTGAGGTAAAGTTAGTGTTATATTTACACATTCAGACTTTCTCCTTAATAATATAATTTCAGAAAGGTAATTTTTGCATATTCTTAATGGTGAAATCATATTAGCAGCCAATGACTTTCAAAGTACAACATTGTTCAGTCAAAAAAAATAGTGCATTTAGTGTAATGTTGTTTTCATGTCATACTTGCATGTGATTTCAGAACGAATAGACAAAGTACCATGGTAAACAATTTATGGAGCGAGTCACAAGTTGTTACTAAATGAATGTATGAATATAAAACCAACTTTACCTCAATGTGGTAGTGTAAATTGAAGCTCTGCTCTGTACCTGCTCAGGTGAGGAGCGCAGCTTAAATGTTCTCCGTCAGGCTATCCTCATACATGGATCAGCAAGCAACAAGCTGCGTGTGACAGAGTTAAGTTTTGAGACTACGTTTTTGCGCGTCATCAGAAAATACAGTTTAGTGTTTAGGCGGAGATCATTTGAGTTATGATTAACGTTACGTTTCTTGCGCCTTTCGTTTCCGAAGTGCCTACAGATCGCAAAGATAATACCACATTCACAGACTGGATGGAGTTCAGCGCAGCGCCATGACATGCGGTTGTGTGAGCGCGCGTCTCCATGACAACTTCAGCACAGGCTGAGAAAAGGCATACTCGCGCCAAGATTTAAATTTTTTTGAAAAATGTAATCTGCCGATTTTAAATATTTTTGTCTTTATCACACTCTGTTAAAATTCAGAGTTAACACATTACAACTAACGCTTACGTTGCACTGATTCTAACTTTTTAAACAGTAATGTTAACGTTAGTTAGCAACAAGTGAGGCTAAACATGTTTTCTGTAATGTACGACATGTAAACGCACCCTGATTAACTCTACATTACATTGAACTGTTACTGTGATTATATTAATTAAAACATACATTTAATATTGGATTTGTAAATATTTTACTTACTATAGTGTGAAGCGATGCCGATCCGCCATCTTGAAAAAAACGAATGAAGCATGAGCACGTACGTGAACCTGGATGACGTCAGACGCAAAATCACTGGGCTGACAGATTTTGAGTTAATGAAACTTTAAAGAGACATTTTGTATAAATTAAACCCAGCAGAATTGTTCACCTTACTTGAAAGATTAAATTTTTTCAAACTCAAAAATATGAAAAAGTTCTAAATACTCATCAAGGTTAATTAAGATAAACGAATTTTAATGATTTAAGTTAATAGAACTCAATTCAATTAATTAGTTACATCATTAGGGTTTACAGTGTAGTTGAGGTGTACATTATTTTGCTTTATCGTGCAGATTCCCTTACATCATGGTTCCCCCTTACACACATACACATATGCACACATATTCAAAAAGGCATCATGTCCTTCTTACAAAGCTATCACTCACATTAGATCACCATGATCTCACACTGTTCCATTTCAATCGATGAATCTCTATGCAGCACAATGAATTTCATATTCACACTTTGTCTACGCTTTGTTATAATAGGATTCACAAGTATGAAGTACTCGATAATACACAAAAACTGGCATTTCAGGCAGTAAATAGAATCTGTTAAACACCTCTGATTGGCCATCGGACTATCAAATAAATTAGCAGATATGCTTGCAAATGGCTTTTATTATTATTATTATTATTATTATTATTACTTTGCTCAATGCTGCAAATACAAACAGCACTAAAATGGAGCACCTAACCAGTTGCAAATGTTCTTTTATTACAGCTTAAACTGAGGGTGCTCTTGGCTTTATTTGAGCACCCCTGTAGAACTGGACTTGATCACCCGACTGATTTCTGACAGCTCCAGGACTTTTGTTAAATTTACAGATCATATATTCTGCAGTGCTGCATTCCCACCCAAGGATAGTCAGACCAACACAAGGGCAGCACTGAAATCAAAAGTGCATTATAGATGCTGAAGTGTGCAAAGAGAACGCCACAGCTGTTTTCTTTAGTCATTTTGCAGTGATTTGTCTGCTGCATAGACAGCCAAGTTTTAAAAGCCCATCTTGCTTGCGGTAAATTTCTTATTTATTGCAGTACCCATTTTGTTTTGCTTAACATTTTATTTTGGTAATATTAGCACTCAATCCATTCCACTCAAGGATGAGAATTCTAGAATTAGAATGTAAATCTAAATAAAACTAATAATTATTATTAAAGTAAACACACAATGTACTATATCACCTCTACAATGACACCAGATTTCAGATCTTGAACTCAATGTTGACTGTTTTTTATAAATATATATATATTTTTTATGATTGCATTAAGAAGTACGTAAAGTCTACAGTATATTTTATGTGTACTCTTCTGCAATATGTACTATTCTAGACCAAAATTATTGACATTATTAGATTGTTAGGTAAAGATAATCTCGGCATATATATCCCAACAACTGTTCATTCATTTATTTTCTTTTCAGCTTAGTCCCTTTATTAATCTGGGGTTGTCACAGCAGAATGAACCTCTAACTTATCCAGCGTATGTTTTACACAGCAGATACTCTTCCAGCTGCAGCCCATCAATGGGAAACACCTGTACGCACTCAAACCCCTCCCCCCCCCCCCCCCCCCCCTGCAATTTTTAATATAATTAAAAATAAATACTTGTTTACAACAAGAGTCAAAAAAGACAGGAAAGAAACATCACTAAACACAGTAAAAAGGTAATGATAAATGGGTCACAAATAGATGGTGAATATTCATGTAAATTAAGTAATGTGCATTATGTTCTGTTAATAATTAATTATATGATAAGTCTGTTTATATTAAAGGATGCCTTTCAAATGGTTTTAATTACTATGATTATCAATGTTATTATTATTATTCTTTTTTTTTTATTTATATAAAAACTGGAGAGAGATTGAAAAGACATCAGTATATTCACACTGACCTAAATTAAATATTCTGTATTTATGTAAATAGTCTGCAGTGCATGAATATATTTATGATTATACGTTTTAACATTAAGGTGCAATTACCTGTGATAAATTACAAAATGCAGATAGCTCTAATTTAATCATAAAACCTTTGATCCATGGATAGAACAAATGAAAAACACGCCGCTAAATAAAGCAGAAAAAACTGTATGAAATAGGGACTAATATAGCAATTTCCTTGCACTGTACACATACAATTACTGTCCTGGATGTCCAGCTGAAACATGACCAGCGATGTAGGCTATTTGTTTTATCTACATTTGTTATCTGTTTTATTAATTTAAGATTGTGCCCCACGGTTTCGTAGAAATTACTCAAGTTGCACCTGCCGGTGTCCCACATATCACTTCTGTGCTGCAGGTTACCTGTATTTATATTATGAATTGAAGCAAACATAGTCAACAAGATTGCATCTTTATTTGATCCAGAAAGCATGTTGAATGGTCCAATTACGAGCATGCCATGGGCAGCAGAATTATGACACACATTCATCAGAGATTAGAGGTGAAGTGTCTTGCACAAGGCCAGAACAACAACAGCCAGAGGATAAGAATGGACATTAGAAAAATCTGCCCTCTTCTGCCATGTCAAGACCTCTGAAACCCTAAACAGGATGTGAACTACTAATACATCAATTGTATCTCGAGCTAACACCTATTATTCCATGTTAAAATAAGTGAATTTGCTTCATAAGTAAATGCATTTAAGCAATCAGTCACATCTTAATGTACAGTATAGATTAAATAAAAAATGACAAAGAGAACCTCATGATGAAATTCCTGTGCATAATTTATTATATTTCCTGTTAAGCTTTGAAATAAGAGCTTTGTCATATTCTGCTACTATTTCTGGTAAATGCAAGGCCTCAAGCATTGTCCAGTGTCATATACTAACTCTCGGCTGGAAAAGAAAACCAGCATCTCATTTGTAAAATATTAATGAATTAGGATTTGAATCAAGGTAAATACATTGCAGTGATGTATTACTTACTGCATATATTCCAGAACATTTTTTATTTTATTTTATTTTTTTAGATTTTCTTTTAAAGAGCCCACATTTTTGTATTGGGGGTGCTCAACAACAGGCTGATATGCATGCAAGGTCAAAAACACTTCCATTATCTTATAATACACATTTACTTTTACCTAATTATCCCAACAACTCCTTTAAAACTTTGTTACAATTCGATTTATTTGTTCCCAAACCTCTCCTTAGCGCAAAGCTAATCTGCGCCGATTGGTCTAATAAGCCAGTCTGTTGTGATTGGTTGACTGTGTTCAGCATGAGACAGATAGAACCGTCCACCACAGCTATGAAGTAGCAAAAAGTATGTGAAAGCCCAATGCATCAATGCAATAAATACAGTTAAACACCAGATTTTTACTCTACTCTTAACACTAGGGGTGTCAAAATTAATTGTTTTTTCGGTGCACCGCGATGCAGATGCGGACAATTCGGTATCGGTTGAGTAATAGTCATAACCGGTTATTATGTACTGACGTCATTTATCTCCTGTGCGCTCTGTCGCAAGGGTAGTGAGCGCCGGTATTTACAACACTCAGGAGCCAACTCAGGGCCAGCCCGTTGCATAGGCAGTATAGGCAAATGCTAAGGGCGATATTCATCAAGCAGGGTGACAGAAATGAGCGCGGTTAAGTTGGTTTTGTTTTTGATATTCCTGACACATTCAGTTGTAGCGGCAATAACTCAAAAACCTCTTACCCTGAAAAGATCTAACGTGTGTTTCCTACAAAAAGACAAAGCTGGTTATGGTTCACAGCTGTCTTTTTTATTTCGCTCGATATTATGATCACTGCTCCCTCCTTTAAGTCCTCGATATATGCGTTTAGCCTTTGTATGAAAAGCATCGTCAATGCACTGTGATCCACCGAGATATCGAATTGAACCGAATTGATGGCATGATAATCGTAACCGAACCGAACCGTGAGACCAGTATAGGTTCTCACCTCTACTTAACACTAAACCCCAAGTTATAACAACGACGCACCATTCAGTAATAATCCACACAGTGGCAAAAGTTGAACTATTCTGAAAATTGACCACGCCTCCCATGTGTAGGAACAGCTGACAGTGGCCATAGCAAAGATAAAGGATCGGCAGTTCAGAAACGCATTTAAATTGGTAAAGGAAGAAGCCATGTTGTGTTTTCAACAAGGTTTTGGATGCAATATGTAAATAGCCCCATGAAGGTTTAACCTGAGAAATACTGTAGGCTACTAGCATTGATCTATAAAAGATAAATGATAACAAGCTGTGCGGGGTGATTACAACTTATTACACACAATTAAACACATGTTTTGCAAACTACACAAAACAAGATAACAATTTTAATTGCACTTACATGTTATAATGAAGAGTAAGAATAAACTGGTCCATTTGAACTGTAACAGTTATTGACAAAGTCTAACAAAGTCCCATAAATAATAGTCTCTGCTGATCCTTTCTTTAATAACAAATGGCTAGCGAATCCCACGTTGCAGCATAGTTACTGTATTAAAAATCAGAAACATAACAGGAACAAACACACCACATAGTTGGCTATACTGTGTTATTTACTGTGGATATCTACTTTAAGCCTTTCTTCCCCACAGCTGAATCTAGAATGATCGTCATCTTCGCAGCCTGATCAGTCTCATGATCCCCCACACTAGTCTAAAGTGAAAGGTGCGTTCACGTTCTACCAGATCTGGAACTACATATTTAGTGATGTACTGCATTAAAGCAAAAGATCCAAACCCAACTCCATTAATTTATTCAACTCTAAATCAATTAATTCATCAAAGAATCAATATTTTTAAACCCGGTGCACTTTCAGATTTAAACCTCAGCTGGATGTTTTTTATTCACATAGTGCTCTGTCACACACTGCATGGAAGGTCATTTTCAAAAACCCATAATAGAGGCTCTTTATATTAATTAAAGGCTAATTCACATTAATTTGCTTATTCACGTCAAGATGGCAAATTAACTTAAATTTAAATACATTTTGGCATAATTTGACATAATTTGTCTTGCTGATTTGTAAATGAGAAATGGGTGTCGGGACACAAGATTTAATTGTTTTTATTTTTTATTATTATTTTTTTTTTCCATGTAGTGTTTCATAATGCATGGCAACTAATGACATGTCCGTGACGCTTCACAATATCATCACAAAAAGTCTACGTTTAGCCTGGAGATGTTTCGTGAATAAGGCCCCTGATCACGTTAGGGATACTTCTGAATTGAGTGATCGACACACCCACAGCTCAAACCTTGCATGTAGTGATACCATTTTGAGCAATTCGACTTGTGCGACTTGAGTCTCTGTTGCCCTGTTATCACATTTTCATAACACTAGTAGGCAGTAAGGTTTCTATGTTCCACTGAGTTGAGTTTATTTTCAGATGTGTTGGGTTAACACCAGAAATTTAATAGAAGTAGCTAAAGATCACACTCATTCAGGGAAGAAAGAGATGGGAACCTGCCAACGTTCAAGAACATTCATTAATTTATTTTCTTTTTGGCTTAGTCCCTCTATTAATCTGGGGTCGTCACAGCAGAATGAGCCACCAACTTATCCAACAAATGTTTTCTACAGTGGATGCCCTTCCAGCTGCAACCCATCACTGGGAAACATCCATTCACTACCATTCATACACATACACTTAGCTTACCCAATTCACCTATAGCACATGTCTTTAGGAAACTGGAACACCTGGAGGAGTGCCAAGTGAACACGGGGAGAACATGCAAACTCCACACAGAAATGCTAACTGACCCAGCCGAGGCCCGAACCAGTGACCTTCTTACTGTGAGGCGGCAGTGCTACCCACTGCACCACCCCAATAAAGGACATTAATCATAAAGTAAACACAAAAACAAATGACACTTGTTAAACACCAGAGAGTTTACACAGCTCTCCCCCTGGCCACACTCATCACCACTACCAAGCTGACCAATCACACATCTTGTGCTCTGTGTCATTGCAAGATGTACTTAAATATTTTAAGGGGTGTATCCAACTGTGTGAAGGCTACACTATCTCAAACCCTATCAAGGAGAATGGCAAGACAAAATCGCTTTCAATAAAAAAAAGTATTTGAAAGCTGTCATTCCTCAAGGGAAAATCATGTGACACAGTAATAAGATTCACCCTTACACATCATCCATGCATTAAACATCGTGTCTTCTTCAGATATTAATTAATTTCCTCATAAACCACGAACTTAAGAAGACTACAGATAAACAGAGGTTACTTTGATGCAGAGCAAGTCAAATATTGAGATTGGCAATTAGCAAAACCAGACAGCACACCATTTGTGAACACAGACTGAGCCACTGAGATGCTGTCACTCTGAGCATGAGGACCGGATGAAGAGCTTAAGCGACACATGAGAAGCGACATCAGATGTCTCACTTTTTCCTTTTTTCCTGCGTCTTCTTCTTTCATGAACAGATTGCAATAAAAGCCTTTTTTCCTTTTAGGGTGAATTAGCAGATAATGGTGCCAGTTGGAGGCCTGTGACAGACCTTTTAGTAGATGTTTATAAAATGTGTCAAATCTTGAAGGGTGGGCAGGTGGAACACTGAAGTGAATTAGACGGTGGAGCCAGACGAAGGGCTGCAAAAATACAAATGAGCCAGTGACTTGGAAGGAGCAGCAAAGCAAGAGTGGAAAAAAGGGGTGTGCTGTTCCAGAATGCAGCTTCTTTTATTTTTTTGACCATCACACTGGAAGCTTCACCGCAGGCATATTTTTAATAGCCAGCCTGTGCCACATGAAAGCAGGGCTTCTGGTGGCCACCTGCATTGATGTAAAGGGGAACAAAGAAGACGTGGACAGAAAAAGAGACATTGCTCTTTTGTTTGTGCCATAACAATGTTGGCCACCAGCATATGTTGTGTTTATTTACTGGAGTCATTTTAAGCCTTGAAAAGTCTGCATAAAACAGAAGTCATTATCGCCTTTTATTCTATGTTGTGACATACAGACTCACTGGCCAGTTTATTAGTTACTGCTGTTCAACTGCTGTCGCTAAAAATACTTTTCAATCATTCTGCAATATAGGGCGCAAGGCGTGAATAATGCGATGTGTTACTATCTTTAGACTAGCGCAACTCTAATTTTCACATTTTGCACCATGGTGTTACAATAGCAAATCCATTTGCACCACTTTGTGGAATCATGGTGTGCTGGTTTAAAAAAGGAGTTGTGTTAAGGCATATTGGTGGTGCATTGATATTTTGAGGAACTGAAATAGACTGTGCCCTTGACCAACTGAAAGCTGGTCTAAAGTCCAGCAGAGTTCGTTAGTTATATACAGGCACCTATGCAGGTCCAAAACACATTCACATTGCTTAATACACAGGATGTATAGCCATACACAAATATCTTTACATATGAAAAAAAAAAAAAAAATTAAAGGACTTAATGTTACAAACAAGGTTATTTTCTACATAAATATAAAAACCACTGATTCCATGCCTTCTTTATGTCGGGGGGGTCATGAATAAACTTTTTTTTTTTTCAGTTAAATTATGAGAATTTGCTTTTTTATATTATTATTACTATTAGCAATATTATTTATTATATGCATATTCATGTTTGTTTTATTAAAAACAAGTTTATTTTTGTCCACCTGTCAGGTTTTGGGGATGTATGAATCACTGTATGGGGCATAAAAATAAGATGTGTTTGGATTTAAGATGTGTGTTTTTTTGACACACTCAAAATCACACTCCGTTATTATTGTTTTTGACACACTTATAATCACACTCCGTTATTATTGTCTTTATTTGTTATTCGTGGAAATTAGAAGTTTTAAAATAGTTTTGAAACAATCTTTGCTCTTTACAAATGAATGTAAATATGTAGGATAATGGATGAATACAGTGGAGTGGTTACAGCACTGTTTCCTTATTTACAAACGTAAAGAAGTAAAGTAAAGAGTAAAATTAAAGTAAAGAGAAAGTAAAGATGCCAAATGGAGGAGGTTCATTCTTAATCCTTGAGCAGATTCTTTGTTTAACTGTTTTTTTTTTTCACAAGTTAAGCATTCGATTTTTCAACTAACAAAGTCATCATGTAAATAACAAATGTGTCATGGCGTGACACTACTGATTCTTAAAAGGAATGGGAGATGAGATTCTGATTGGTTTAATGTACGTTAAGCTCAAAACACACCCATAACTCAATAAGAGAATAAGCACAATCCCAGTAGACCATGCTCTAGGGCAGTGGTTCCCAACCTGGGGTCCGCGCCCCCCTAAGGGGGGCGCCAGAGTTCACAGGGGGGGCGCGGGAGAGGATAAGTATTGAGGTAGAAAAAGGCATAAAAATGGTCCACTATTATAAAGGGCTTTGCAATTAATCAAAAATCCGGTTTAGATTTCGGTTTCAAACGATTATAAAAAAGCATTAATCGAGATAATTGATTATTGCATCATATTTCGCCACAGTTGTACACGTGTTGCTCTTAAAAGCGCGAAAGAGCTTATGTGTGTGTGCAGCACAATCACGCAGTCAGTAGTATGCGGCCGGTCAGCATTCACTCTCATTCGCACACTGAGACGAGCAGAGGAGCGCAGACATCTAAAGTCATCTTAACGTGAACGCTTTAATGGTCAAATAGGTGTCAAAACGCGGTGTTTAGTGATTATTTACATTAACCCTCATTTGTGTAATAAACAAACGAGTTGAGGATCAAAAGACGCGAAAGAGAAACCATTAAAGAGACTAGCGCGCTATAATCCTTCTGCCGCCTGTTTTTATCATTATTAAACAAACATAACGAGAAAACCCTCGCTGCTCTTGACTGAAAGACTGCTGTAGCTAAAGTGTTTTTCTTACAGTGAAGATGCTTAAAGCACAGTTTGTTTTATATTTTTATTCTATTGTATTTATTTCTTTCCTTTGCAGGGTGGAAAATAACTGTATGTATACAGTTGAAGTCAGAATTATTAGCCCTCCTGAATATTAGCAAACCTTTTCCTGCCCAATTTCTGTTTCATGGAAAGAATATTTTATTAACTTATTTCTGAACATAATAGTTTTGATATCTCATTTCTAATTACTGATTTCTTTTTGCTATAATTTGCTATAATGACAGCACATAATATTTTACTAGATATTTTTCAAAATACAAGCATTCAGATTAAAGTGCAGTTCAAAGGCTTAATTGAGGTAATAAGGCAAGTCATTATAACGGTAGTTTATTCTGCAGACAATCAAAAATATATAATGCTTAAGGGGGCTAATAATATTGACCTTAAATTGGTTTCAAAATATTTAAACCTGTCTTTATTCTAGCTAAAATAAAACAAATAGAAGAAAAAATATTATAGGAAATACTGTTAAAATTCCTTGCTCTGTTAAACATAATTTGGAAAATATTTATAAAAAAAAAAAAAAATCTCAGGAGCGCTAATAATTTTGACTTTAACTGGCAATGGTTTTGAATAATCGTGATTACAATTATGACCAAAATAATCGTGATTATGATTTTTCCCAAAATCGAGCAGCCCTACTATTATATATGTATGGGTTAGGGTTAAGTACCAAAAAAAAAATAATAATCTAAACACATGCGTAAAATTCCAACATAATAGTGAAAATAATTAAAATAAATAACTTTAAATAATTATTTAAATTTTGGTCACTCGCGCAATCTGCTTGTCAACGTGTCGTAAAGGCAAAATCAAAACAAAAATGGCAGACAAATGTAAATGCAGTGATTCTTCAGAGGCGAAGAAAAAGATTAGACAGTATGACAAAGCCTACCTAAATTTTGGTTAAAAGTTAAAACTGATTAATTAATATTTTTATAGTTTTTTATAATTTTTTATAGATATTACTATATATTAATATTACACAAACACACACACACACACACACACACACACGAATATATATATATATATATATATATATATATATATATATATATATATATATATATATATATATATATACACACACACAGTACATATGTGTCTGCGTGCGTGTGTATTTATATGGTGGGGGGGCTCCAATGTTTGTATATGTTCATGGGGGGGGGGCCCCAAGAAAAAGGTTGGGAACCACTGCTCTGGGGCACAGAGAGTGTTTTCCACCCTTAAAATAGCAAAAGTGAATTCAGATATGACCTTAATGCTTTTCTGCTATGTACTTTAAAAGCATATTTCTTCTTCTGCATCAAGCATATACTCAGGCGCAGCCTGCGCATGGTCATATAGCCCTTGCAGTGGCTGATGGCAATGCTGACACGCACCTTTCAAAATATGAAACTACACATTGCAACAACACATAGCACAAGGTCTGTGATTGGTTTGCTTGTTAGTGATGACGAGCGTGGACAGTGGTGAGAGCCGCAAACCTGATGGAGTAAGTGTTTACAAGTGTCAAGTCACGTGAAGGAGCTCCAGATGGAGACTTTAGTTTTAATAATAATTAATTTGATTTGTAAATGGCGCCTTTCTAGACACCCAAGGTCGCCTTACAATAAGCATCAACAGACATGCTAAAACAAATTAAACATTTCTAAAAACAATCATTGACCAAACAAGGTAAAACACATTAGCGAATATAAAAGAACATGATAAAAAACATAATTAAAAAAATGTTAAGGAAAAGCCTGCTTAAAAAGATGGGTCTTTAGACGGGATTTAAAAGTGTGAGGACTATCACTGCTCCTTAGATCTAGGGGAAGCAAGTTCCATAGCCGAGGAGCCATAGAGCTTAAAGATCTGTCTTCCATTGTGCTCAATCGAGTGCGAGGTGGTACCAGGGTGGAGTTTTTGGCTGATCTAAGAGTACGAGAAGGGGTGTAGATATGGAGAAGTTCAGTGAGATATTGAGGAACGAGAATATGAAGTGCTTTGAAAGTTAGAAGTAATATTTTAAAATCAGTATGATACTTTACTGGAATCCAGGGAAACTGATAGAGGAGTGGTGTGACATGCTCGTGAGATGGGATCAACCCAGGCTCATTCTGAAGACGTAGTCCAGCAGAGGTTTCTGGAGACCACAAAATACATCCCGGGAGGTACATATTTGTGCAGTTTTTGTTTTCGCAAATCAGTGAGAGGCCGCTGTGTGTGCTTTTTTGTTTCTCGAACGTCTCTCGCGAGTGCTGTTCGTGCCCGCGCTGTTCTCGCGTCAACCCACCAGAGGTCGCTGTCTGACTGATTGAATGATTGACTGTGCGACCGGCCAATCGGCTGACCCACCCTCCTCCTTCCCTGAACCCAACCAGTTTTACCAATTAACCCACCCGCCCGCTTACTTTCCTAAACCCGAGCAACAATTTAGAAAAGCCATCTAGAAAAAGAAAAACACTCATCTGTTTTTTTTTTTTTTTTTTTTTTTTTTTTTACCATGTGTTCAGATTTCACCATGTTCTCACACTGTTATGAACTCGTTCGCTTTATTTTTTGGATTCTGTTTTTATCTTACCTGGTTTCTGGAACCGCTCTTCCCCGGACTCGAACCCGGATGCCTTTGTCAACTCCTTCTCTCTGCATCTGAAGTCCGCCGTAGCACACAATGAGCTGACCGGACAAACTGACTGCAGCAGGAAGCCCTCCACACGGAGGTAAGCAGTCAGCCGGCAAGCACGAAAGGGAACGGTGTCACACTGCCTCGTAGTGTTTGCTTAAAAAAATGAAATGCAGCCATATGTACCTCCCAGGACGTATTTTGTGGGCTCCAGAAATGTCCACGGGACAACATTTTCAGAATGAGGTTGGGTTGGATGGGGTCCTAGAGATGACAGGAGCTGCTTGGTTCTAAACCAGTTGGAGTTTATGGAGAAGTTTGGAAGAAAGTCCAGAAAGAAGTGCATTACAGTAGTCAAGACGTGAAGTAACTAATGCGTGGATAAGAATGGCTGTGTTATTGGTTGTGAGAGAAGGGTGGAGACGAGTGATATTACGCAGGTGGAAATATGCAGTACGTGTAATATTATTGATGTGATCTTCACATGAGAGTGTGCTATCCAAGATGACACCCAAACTCTTTACCTGCACAGAGGGAAAAATTGTGTTGTTATCAATGTCTATAGTGAAATTATCAGCTTTATCCAAAATTCTTTTAGTGCCGATGAGAAGGGCTTCAGTTTTGTCGCTGTTTAATTTTAAAAAGTAAGCTGAAAGCCAGATTTTTATTTCAGTCAAACATCTACTAAAAGCAGGAAAAGGAAAAGAACAGAAGGGCTTGGTGGATAGATAGAGTTGAGTGTCGTCAGCATAACAGTGAAATTGTATGTTATATTTTCTGAAAATGTGACCAAGAGGCAGTAGATTTATGATAAACAGGAGTGGACCCTGTACAGAACCCTGTGGGACACCAGTAGTGACAATCTGAAATCTTGACTTAAAATCTTTAATTTAAACAAACTGAGTATGATCTGTGAGATATGACTTAAACCATAAAAGAGGGGTGCCAGAGATCCCTAGTGAGACAAGCTTATTCAAAAGAACCTCGTGCGAAACCGTGATTACCTTATGATTTAAGTTGTTGCACGTCCGTCAGTCCCCACCTCTGAGTGAGTGAGCTTAAGCTACTTGTACCCCTGTGAAGAAACTTGATAAAGAGGAACTTAAAACCTGCTGCCAGCTTGCGTTTTGGAAGTATTATTGCAAAGCAACACAAACAGCATGCAGAAGTATATATGCACAACTGCATCGAAAGCAGGCGCCATTGGTCACACTAATCACTCAACGCAGAATAAGAAACCAACCTTTAGACATTGCGCTTAGATTGTAAAAAAAATAGAGCCCAATGCATTTGGTGTATAGTCGTGGACAACATGGCATGCTGAAGTTTTATTTAATCGTCAGAGTGAGTCACATTTTATTTTAAGGTCTAATTCTCAATTTTAACAAACCATTAACAATTTTTTTTGCTTCAATAAACTCCTATTTTACTGCTTATTTATAATTGTAAAGACAGTAGTTGGGGTTGGGTATAGGGTAGAATTAGGGATGTAGTATAAGATCATGCAGACTTTTTTAGTTTTGCAAGTACAAACAAACAGACAGTACCTTAATAAGCAGGTAATAAGTTACTTGTTAATAGTGAGAATTGGTACTAAAATATTAACTCAGAATGACAGGTGATTTAAGATTGTAAGATACTTTAAATGTGGTACAGCTGATGCCAGAGAGATTCTTTAGTAATTCGAACCACAATTAACCACAATTTAAAGTTGAGTATCACGGCCATCTTGTGATGGCTGCATCCACCAGGATAGCATGCAATTGCATTGCTTATCTCAATGTGAACATTATAATGAGTTCACTGTACTCTAATGGCATTCAAGTCATCAGACCTTAATTAAATAGAGTATCTTGGGCATGTCTTGAAGAAGGACGTTCATATCATGATTGTGCAGCTGACGATTTTGCAGTGACCATGTGGCGTTGTCATGTAAATATGGATCTGAAGCCCTGAACAACGTGTCTATCATCTTGAATGTATGCCGCAAAGGATTAGGACAGTTCTTAAGGCAAAAGGGAGTCCAACTGTGTACTGAGGGGAAGCTATTTTGATTAAATATTACAAAAGGCACTTGAAGTTAGAAAAATAATGACGTACAGGCATACATTTACATGCCAAACCCTGCATGATGTTCCTCATTGGTTCTTTCTTTTTTTTGGGATACATAAATATTTCAAAGGGCAGAAGATGCAAAAACCGAGGATACGGTATCTGCATTTCTCCGTTGCCAGTGTTTGTGATTTCCTCAATTTCGAATCTCTTTTATCCAGGCATGAGAACACATGGGATGGTTAGTGGCAACAACTCAAGAAGCTTCACAAATTGCACAGGGGGGAGTAGCTGGAGCCCAGAGATGTGTCTGATGCCAAGGAAGCATCTGACAGGAGTCCATAAGCTTTATAGCTGCTGATCCACATGGGTACGCAGTTTACGAACACACTGAGATTGCTGTGCTAAAATAACATTGACTTGCCTGATTTGTGCTGATTGGGGTGATGCAGCAAGACCAAAGATCTTAACTACAAAAAAATAATTTGTGAAACTTTAAAACCTTTGAAAATCATTTGGTTTGAACCTATGAGTTAGAGCAGGGGGATTCAAAATGGACTAGTGGGATGTACAAGTCAACATTACCAGTTATAGTAAAATGGTTTACTCTCTTACACATAAGATCACATCAGTATGATCAGGCTAAGCTGGTCCCTATAGCATATGATCACCAACTGCAACATTTCTGTGATGTCGTGTGCTCAGTATTATCAGTATTTTCAAACATTTATTTTAGGTTTCAGACATTTATACTCATTCATAATCATGCACATATTCACCACCAACATATAACATTGGTCACACTTTACAATAAGGTTCATTAGTTAATGTTAATTAATGCATTTACTAACATGAACAAACAATGAACAATACATCTACAACTGTATTTGTTCATGTTAGTTAACGTTAGTTAATGAAAATACAGTAGTTCATTGTTAGTTCATGTTAACTCATGGTGCATTAACTAATGTTAACAAGCATGGACTTGAATGTTATTAATGCATTAGTAAATGTTCAATTATGATTAATAAATGCTGTAAATGTGTTGTTCATGATTAGTTCATGTTAGTAAATGCATTAACTAATGAACCTTATTGTAAAGTGTTACCATAACATTTAGTAAAATACATGCTTATGTCTATGGAGACTGCAATACTAATTGTTTTTACATATAACTGAATGATGTGCTTAAGATGCACAATGTTTGTTACAGTAACGTTTAGGCCCAATCCAAATTCTACACCTTAGCCCTTGCCCTTACCCCTACCCCTTATTTTATGCGTTCTCATGAAGGGGTAGGGGTGTCCCAATTCTCTCTGGCTTGAAAGTGTAGGGCTAAGGGAAGGGCTAGATAGCCCTTGAAACTAAGATTTTTCAGGATCACACTCGAACCTAGGGGTAAAAAAAAATTCCACAATGCACCATCTACAACAGCAGCATGGCTGCACATGGAAGTCAGGAGATGCACAAAATAGAATTTTTTGTCATTATTACAAGTTTTTACAACAAACAAGCACATGTTTTATTACATTCATAGCTGTGTTTGTGTTATACCGTCATGCTATAATAAAAACACCAAAAAAATAAAACGCTAAATTTTGCTATCTATAATCCTAACAATAACTCCTGTATAGTAGTCTCACTACATACTTTCACATCTGTCACTTGATGACAGATGAAAACCCTGTCAGAAATGTCTAGTGGCTGTGAATAAACTTTTTACAGTGTCTTGTATAAAGTTAATGTTGTTTTTGTGTGTTTACATAGATGAATTTGGCCAGTGTGTAAATGCACAGTACAGTTACAAGTTTATTGGCACATTATGTCATTATGATAACATGATAGCATTGCCTTCACTGATTTCCTGAAGATAAATTCCAAATAATAATGGAACTGGTATCAGTACAGCAGTCGCTATTGTCGATCTAATATGTAGTAAGAGATTGCGATGACATATGATAATGTGTGCAGGTGCTGTAGTGCTGTCCCATTTCTTAGAGGTACATTTTATAGCCACCCACCGTCCAAAAACATGCAGCTTAAGTTAATTGACTAATCCAAATCGGCGCCATAGACATGCTCCTATTAAGTTGTTATCTCTTAAGAGATTTTGCAGTGTGTGTAAGATTTTTATTTTGTTTTTTGTAATGTAAAGAAAAATCAACACAGAGATCCACTTAGACATCAATAGCAAACATTCGAGCAACAACTCTACCATATACTCTGCCACTGCCACTGTTGCGTGCTTCTTCAACCTTTACCTCCCTTCACACGAATGCACATTCATGACAAAACTTTTGTTTTCTGTTGCTTACATAGACACGAGCATTTTCAAATACCTTCACTTTGTAAACTGTTTTCAGACGCATTTGTTTTTAGTCCCAAAATATCCTTTCCTTAAAAAAAAGTGTTACATTTTTAGCTGAAAAAGTTGTCATGTAAATGACCCCTCAGCCAAACTGCATGACTGTGGGTGGACTTCAATCATTCATAGGCATATACTCAGGCATAGCTAGATGGGAGAGATATGCAAGCTGCAGTTATGTGCTCCTCATAAAGCAGTGTTTAATAAACTAATAAAAAGCCTGAGAGGGCTTTATGAGAAAACAGACGAGAGCCTAAGATGCCACCCTTAACCTTCACCATTGGTTGGAGTGAATAAATCAGTTATTATGGCTTCTACAGGGTTCGATAACCATGTGGGAACATGTGCTGTAAAATTCAATGAATCATGACCGTTGTTGGGAAGAAGTCATGTGGTGGTTTAATGGCCACTGCACATGCATGTTCATCTCTTAAGAGGGCACTCTGGTTAACATGGGTCAGTTGGCCCCTGATGGGAGATGTTGTGACTGATGCTTCTACAGAGATGCACACTTTTAGCCCTGTGGACATAAACGTATGTTCACACTCTCACCAGCTTTACTGTCCCCTACAAGTCCCCTAGACTGTACATACATACTTTGCATACATTTCTGTTTGTATTATGTTATTATTGTTATTATAACTAAAAGTCATTTTCATGATTAATGAAATAGGACCAAAAAATCACTGTATTAAAATTAGCTGAAAGGATGAATTTAAAATAAAAATGATATATTGACTAAACAGATTAAATTGTGCTCAGTCAGTTTCATTTCATTTTCTTGTCGGCTTTGTCCGTTTATTAATCCGGGGTCACCACAGCGGAATGAACCGCCAACTTATACAGGAAGTTTTTACGCAGCAGATGCCCTTCAAGCCACAACCCATCTCTGGAAAACATTTGCACACACATTCACACACACACACACTCATAATAATACACTACAGACAATTTAGCCTAACCAATTCACCTGTACCACATGTCTTTGGACTGTGGGAGAAACCGGAGCACCCGGAGGAAACCCACGTGAAGGCAGGGAGAACATGCAAACTCCACACAGAAACACCAACTGAGCCGAGATTCGAACCAGTGACCCAGCAACCTTCTTGCTGTGAGGCGACAGCACTACCTACTGCGCCACTGCCTCGCCCCTCAGTCAGTTTATGAAACAAAATTGAAATATCTGTGTTTGGCCAATAAACCTTGAAGCAAAAAATATGCATGAGATCTGTTGGTTGGCATCTAGCACATACTGAAATTCCAGCGCAGAAATGACGGATATTCAGACAGTTTTTTTCTTCATCAATGTTATGGTGAATACTAAATTCTGTATTTGTTGAATCATGTTAAAGTTTAACCAAGTTGAAGTCTATGTAATTTTGACAATACGTTAGCCTGTTGCCTCTGACATGATGTTGGACACAGTAGCATTAATTACACAGTGGAAAAACAGAAAATTTACACCTGTAATCTTAATGTCTAACCTATGGTTTTGACCAAAACCTTTCTCTTCGGATATTTTAAGTTACTATTTAATGTCAATGAAATATTATTTTATAATGGAAGAAACATGCATGTTTTCTAACATGTTTTTTTTTTTTTTCTTTCAGTTTACCAGTAATGTGAAGCCACCATTGCTGGGCGAGGCACAAATAAACTGCAATTACTTTTTCCAACGCAATCTCACAGCAATTTGTAACTTTTTGATTTAGTGGCTAATTCATACAATTTAGTACGATTTGCTCATTCCCCAGTGACGGTTGGGGTTAGGGGTGGGGTTGGGTGCCATGCCTCCTTTTTAAAATCGTACATTTTCGTCAACTTAACTCAAAGTAATTGGTACGAATTAGCCACTAAACTAACAAAACGTAAAATACTTACGTTTCCTCTTGAGATCAGGCTGCTTTTTCACAGTAAGATATTTTGAAGAAAGCTGAAAACCTGTTACCACTGACTGATATAGTTGGAAAAACAGATATTACGGATGTCAATGGTTATAGGTTTACAGCTTTTTTTTTTTTTTTTTTTTTTTTTTAGAATTCATCAGATAAAAAGAAAGACATGAGATTTGGAGAAATTAAAAAAAAAAAAAAAAATTTTTGTCTTCTGACTTTATATACTTTTAGTGTAGTTCAAACTTGTAAAATATTATTTTGTTTGTTGAACACAAAATATGATTTTTTGAAGAATTGCTGTAACCAAACAGGTGCTCTGCCATGACGATTTACATTTTACATGTGAACATCAAATTTACCACAAATAATTATCACAGTCTGGCAAGTTAATTACTAGACTGTTACTTTGCTAATAAATTATGTCAATAACCACAATCTTTCATGAAAACATAAACAAATCATTTTGTGACCCATCATTTTTTGTGTTTTTGACTTTCGATATGTAAATATAATACATGTTTAATTTTAATAAACTGGTTAACCATTTTATTAGTTTAGATTACTTTTTTTGTGGAATAGTAATATTTAGGTGACATTACACTAAACAATGGGTTAATTAACCTCATAAAAATATTTACATTGTATGTTTTTTATTAGACTGACAGAAAATTAAAGGTTGCTATTTTCTTGGCTGAAAGACTTCAAGAGACTTTACTGTCGTAACATGGCTGCATCAGGCACAATGATTTTACACAGCACCTATAAAACAAATAAGTTGTGTATTCTGGTTCAAAGAAGGTTTAGGATCTGCTCCAAAGTTTCTTTCAAGTGTTTTAATTTATTGTTGTAGGCAAGGAAATGGATTCTATATTTACTAATTCTTTAAAACTTAAGTTATTAATATGTGGCTTATTAATAAAGTCAACATTTCATTTTTGAATGAGATGCTAATGGTCTAGTGCAATTCAGCGATCTTTGCTAAACTAAAATAAAACTGCTCCTGTCAGACACAGAAATTGTCTAAATGGACTCAAAAATGGTAAAACTCAGCTGTTTATATCAAGGGAAGTGGTAAAATTATTATTATTTTTTTTAAAGTGGAGCGTTCCTTTAAGAGGGTATCATGTTAGTCCTGTCAGACTTTTATCCGTGGTGGTCACATTGCAGGAAGCAGCAGCCATGAAGTTATTTAGAATTAAATGCCGAAGTCAGAGCGAATCAGGCCAGAGGAACATTGTTGACACTGTCCTTTTCCACTATATGACTCCAGCAAACTCTCTCTCTCTCTGTGGGTGAGCTTACAAAGCCATGTCTGAAGCAAGCTTGCAAGAACTGTGTGTGCCCTTTAATAACTTTCCTGATGGCAAAGTTTTGAAATCAAACAGCGGAAGCCCTGCGGAAAAAAACTTTTGGTATAAAGCTGAAGGATGAGTGCATGAACTCAAGCTGAGCAGAAGAAGATGTGAAGATGATTGACAGTATGAGTCTGCTCAATAAAGGAGAAAACACCAGTGGACAAAGAACTTTTTTTTATTTTTCCTCTGGTCCCCTTCCTCTGTTGTCCCTCTTCCTTAAAGTACACAGACCTCCACATGCAGCCATGAGGAGACTTCACGACAAGCTTAGCCATTCATTTCCATAGTAATGGGAGAATAAAAGACACCTTACCCCTTTCAAAAACTCCCCTCTTTTCTCTCTCCTCTTCTGTCACTTTCTCCTCCTTCAATGATTGACAAAAGTGTCAAAAGAAATCTCTTAGAGGGCATCACTGAACGGCTATTCTCTGAATTGAAACTGCCTCATTTGGAATAAAATGAGAAAAATAGTGTGGCATTAGAAAAGTTTACCGCAGTAAGTATTTGTGTCACCCTATCTGTAGAGAAGAAAATGATTAAGAATATAACCGTGATTTGCTTAATCATGATGTGGTTTTGTACTGCATGGTGAAAGGGGTGGTTATTTTTTTAGTCCCCTTTAAGTGACCATGAAAGGTATGTATCGTGTAAATAAATGTACTTACGATTTGTTATATACCTGCATGTGGCCACATCTGTATTTACATTTTTAATTACACCTGTTGATCATCACTTAAAACTTAACCCACCCTTAAACCTACCTATACCACCAAACCTGTCCCTAACCCGACCCATATCCCACCTCAGGAGCACCAGTAGTGTTTTGCAAGACATTATGAGCACAGTAAATGCATTGTATATATATATATATATATATATATATATATATATATATATATATATATATATATATATATATATATATATATATATATATATATATATATATATATATATATTTTATTATTATTATTTCTTTTATTTTTTATTTATATTAAGGCCACTTAATATGAGGTGGGACCTTTTAAAAAATGCAGTTGTTTGCTTTTTTTTCTATTTAATTATGACATTTAAACACTTAATTTAGGTGACATTTTTAAGCATATTTAGCTGAATTAGCTTCTCAGATAGTCAACATAACCACACTTTTTAATTGACTAAAAATATTTCCTAAATATTTAGAGTAAAGAATTAGAACATATATATTTATTTATAAATATATATATATATATATATATATATATATATATATATATATATATATATATATATATATATATATATATATATATATATTTTTTTTTTTTTTTTTTTTTCAAATTTATGAAATCATATATCGTTAGAAAAAAAAAGTTTTAAATTGAAAACTGTAGCCTATAGTAATTCATTAGTCAAATAACAAACACACACCACATTCCACCAAACTCAACTTTCTTCAGTCAGAATGTGGTCCTTTAAATAATAATAATAATAATAATAATAATAATAATAATAATAATTATAATTATTATAATAATAATAATAATAATTATTATTATTATTATTATTATTATTATTATTATTATTATTTAGAGCTTTACAATTTTTTTGTGTCTCTTGTGAAAAAAAAAACAAGTAAATTTAAAAATTATTGGATAACAACAATAGTCAAAATAATATTCAAATGGATTTAAATATGGGCCGCTTTTGGTGCTTTTTTTTTTTTTGGTCATGTTTTCTTTCAAGAATATGGTCCAGGATTTGGAATAAAAGTTACTTGTCAAATGTTTTCTCTATTTAAAAACAATACAGTAGCGAATGATAATTCTGGGAGTATGACTGGGAGTATGCTTGGTCTTAAAGCCTTTTTCAATGGGTTATTTTTACTATTTGTGATGGCATATCAGTCAGAATAGGTCAGATTAATAATAATAATAATAATACCAATAATAATAATAAATGCACATTATTTCATATTTATTTACAGGTAAACAGTCTTAACGTGAAAAATTAAAATCGTTAACATTATTGTTGTTTTTTTATTTTATTTTTATTTTTTTAGAATACATTTTTAATATGTTGTTTAATGTCAAAGCTGAACTTTAACACCATTACTCCAGAATCATGTGCCACATAATTCTTGCAGAAATCATTCTCCATCCATGTATACATACATACATACATTTGGTTTCTTCATACACTATGTATTTATTTCATTTTGGTGTTCTAAGCACTTCTTAAGTAACAAAATTACCAGTTTACATCAATATTTCTGTGAGGTCTGTTTTTTTTTTTTTTTTACAACACCGCCACTGAACAGATCGATACTGCAAGATGTTTCAGTGCATCCCTATGATTCAATGAGCCACAGGAGAGCAACTAATGCCATCGACAGAAAGTGGGCAAAAAAGTGAACATTCAGGATGTGATTAGCCTACATTAAATGTGTTCATTTAGAGCTTTACATTTAAGGATAAATAACAGATTTTCTGCTCATTTCTATTCTATTCTTTTCTATTCTAGTCTTCTTTCTTTCTTTCTCTTAAAATGTTTGCGTCCATTTTCTAGCCAGTTTTTACAGCAGTAATTCATTAATGATTAATCAATTGTAAAGATTAGTTTAACATGTTGACAAATTTTCTTTCATTCATTTTCCTTCAGTTCAGTTCCTTTAATCATCATAAGTTGCCACAGCGGAATGAACCGCCAACTTATCCAGCATATGTTTTACACAGCTGATTTCTTTCCAGCTGCAACCCAGTGCTAGGAAACACAAATGCACTCTCAGATTCACACACATACACTACAGCCAATGTTGTTTATTAAATTGACCTACATTTCTTTGGACTGTGGGAAAAAAAACAGAGCACCCGGAGGACATCTGAACGCAGGGAGAACATGTAAACTGCACACAGAAATACCAACTGACCCAGCCAGGATTTGAACTAGCAACCTTCTTGCTGTGAGGTGACAGTGCCATGGTGCCACTGAGCCACAATGCAGCACTGACAAATTTTCATCTCAGGCATAACTTAGTAAAAAGTCTAGCGTTTAATTAAAAAAAAATAAATAACATAAAATTATATATATATATATATATATATATATATATATATATATATATATATATATATATATATATATATATATATATATATATATATATATATATATATATATATATATATATAAATCAAGCTGATTAACTGAACACTAAGGCTAGACTCAAGTTCTAATTAAATGTTAAAAATGGATGTCAAAAATGCCCATTTATTTATTTATTTATTTATTTATTTATTTATTTATTTATTTATTTATTTATTTATTTATTTATTTATTCATTTATTTATTTTTATTTAATTTTTATTTATTTATTTATTTATTTTTAACAATGATAGCATTTTCATTAAGAATTAATAATACACAAATACATACATACATAAATAAATAAATAAATAAATAAATAAATAAATAAATAAATAAATAAATAAATAAATAAATTTTGTGAAAACAGGAGTGTTGTACACAAAACTTTGTAACGTAAATGCTGACCAAATATGCATATTACATTTTTATTTTTGCACATACATGGGACATTGCAGAGACGCATGATCAGTTCAACAACAATGTCTGTCTCCAAATAATTTTAAAAACATTTTTTATTGTATTTTATATTTGTTTTTAATTTTGACTACACTGTTGTTGTGTAAATATATACTCTTTTAAAGGTTCACAAGTTCATATTTAAACAGATTTGGTGTCCAAATAAGTTCAGAATTTACAACAGCACTGTAACAACCACCTGTATGAAATAACTCTTCACACAGTTTAATAAAACACTTTAGTTTAAAATAAGGTGACGTGATGGTGCAGTAGTAATGCTGTCGCTTCAGAAGAAGGTTGTTGGATTTGAGCCTCCACTGAGTCAGTTGGCGTTTCTGTGTGGAGTGTACACGTTCTCCCCGCATTCACGTGGGTCCGCTGTGGCGACCCCATATTAATGAAGAGACAAAGCCTAAAAGAAAATGAATGAATGATTTAGTTTACATTAATAACATTGAATTGTTTCATATACTAACTAACTAATACTAACTAACTTACATACATAAATATTTCAGTTCTTATATAGTTATCAATAAAACCAATGATGATTTCTGTTTTCTTACAGACTGTATCATTTTCGCTATGATTTCTTTTGGTTGCTCTGTTTGAACATTCTTCAAACTACAAAACAATTTGTATACATGGCAATTCGTAACTTTTTGATTTAGTGGCTAATTCATATGAATTCGTATAATAATTCGTACAATTTTGTACGATTTGCTCATCACTCAATGACCGTTAGGGTCAACACATCCCATTCACTTTGAATAGGTGATGTCAGGTGTTGCCGAACTGCATTGTGGATCCCTTGGTGCCGCTTCAGAGGCGATGCTCGCTGCAGAAGTTGGGACTAGCTCAACTTTTCAAGCGCCGATGGAGCCGTCAGCCAATCAGATCACTGTATGCAAATACACCAGCTAGACAAGGGCCTATTGCAGACTGAATTTTATTGGCTGAAGCTGCTATGATGATCATGGTAGCCCCAACTTCAGACACGCCTTCAGTCAAGCGTTGACGCTGAAGCCCCGTGTGAATGGGGCGTTAGGGGTGAAGTAAGGTGCTATGCCTCCTTTTTAAAATTGTACATTTTTGTATGACTGAACTCGAATGAACTCATACGAATTTGTACGATTTAGCCACTAAAAGCACAAATCATAAAATACTTACATTTCCTTGTGAGATCAGGCCGGATCAAACATGCTTATAATGTATGTCCTGTTAGTTCTGAACAGAATAAAAACAGATAATATATAGTGTACCTAAAAAGCAACACCACGTTCCTCTTCGGTTCTATACAGTGGATTTGATTTAAAAATCCATGTATGGGGGAGGTTTCCGTTCTCCCATACGTGGATTTTCCAATCAAATCCACTGTATAGCACTTCCGTTCCCCTCCTCAGGGAACGAAGGGTTACTTCTGTAACCTCGAACGTTTTTAGTCGTAACTGTTGTGAGACAAATGTTGAAACAAATGCAAGAGCTCTATTGACTTTTCTGAGCTACAGATTAAAGCAATAATGGTGTCCTCAGGGCGATCCTGTCTGTGATTTTGGCATGTTTATCTCTAAATGATGGCAGTCACATCATGGTTTGCTCACAGGGAGTATTTGGTGTCCTCTGAGTGAACAAGGTGACAAAGAGGCCTTCGATATTGTACTGTTAAACAGCTCATCATTCCTAGATGAGCTATAGATTGCAGTGTCAAACAGAATGAAGTTCAACATGCTTCCATGACTACATTTGCCTCCTAAGTCTTCCATCACTGGTCAAACCAAGGGCAAAGAGGCCACAGTGGCTGTAGAAATCATTAGAATTCAATAAATTACCAATCTACAAGCCCACATTCTGCACCACATATCATAGGAAATCGTTGTGTATATAAATACAAAAGTTTCTCCTCTGTGTATAGTACTGTACATCCAGAAATAATTCTACATTCACTTGGTAAAAATAGTAAACATCTGTAATATACTTAAAAATAATAATAATAAATAAATAAATAAATAAATATATATATATATATATATATATATATATATATATATATATATATATATATATATATATATATATATATATTAGTTATTTGCCGTGTTGCATAATGAATACTACATTTCACTCCATGGTGAGCACAAACTAGACTAACTGTTACGCATTTCTATATCTATATCTAATAAAGACACAGATATAGGCTATGTTCACACTGCAAGGCTTAGTGCTCAAATCTGATATATAGATATATTTTTTTCTCAGATCGGATTTTTTTGCAAAGCTGTTCAAATTGTTGTTATAAATGTGGCCAGAATCAGATGTCCAGTGTAGATGAAGTTTGCAGCATAGAATGATAATGCAAGTTGATCGAAGATTATGTAAAAGTCACAGGAAATCCTACATAACCGTTCACACTGTGGTCACATCAGATCTGTATCTGATTTAATACTACATATGAAAGTGGCACAAATCTGAACTCAAAAGATCAGATTCCATGCAGTTTGGGCTGTTCACACTGTCAAGACAAAAACAGATCTGAGTCACGTGGGCAAAAATAAATAAATAAAAAATAATAGATTTGGGCCACATTTGCTTGCAGTGTGAATGTAGCCATAGTTCAAGAAAAACTGAAGATAAAAAGCTAAACATTTTGTTGTTGTAAATTTTTTTTTTGTTGTTGTTGCTGTTGTTGTTACACAACAGATCCCTACATGACATTTAAAAACTTTGACTTTTGATATGAATATTTTAAAAGTAAAATCTAGACAAAGAGCATGGCATATATATACATATATATATATATATATATATATATATATATATATATATATATATATATATACACACACACACACACACACACACACACACACACACACACACACACACACACACACACAGTTGAAGTCAGAATTACTAGCCACCCTGAATTATAAGCCCCATGTTTATTTTTTTTCTACCAATTTCTGTTTTACAGAGATACTTTTTAAACACACTTATAAACATAACAGTTTTAATAACTCATCTCTAATAACTGATTTATTTTTTCTTTGCCTTGATGACAGTGAATACTTTTTAATAGCTATTTTTCAAGACACTTCTATACAGCTTAAAGTGACATTCAAAGGCTTAACTAGGTTATTTAGAATAAGTTGGCAGGTTAGGATAATTAGGCAAGTTATTGTATAACGATGGTTTGTTCTGTAGACTATCTCATGTCTTTAAAATGGCCTTTAAAAAATTGAAAACTGCTTTTATTCTAGCCAAAATAAAACAAATAAGACTTTCTCCGATGAATCAGATAAAAAAAATATCAGACATTTTAATACTCATTCTCTTGTTGTATCAACCCCCTATGTTCATTAATAGCTTGCTCATCTTGTCTTAATATTTTTTCATTCATTTATTTTCCTTTCATTTAGTCCCTTTATTAATTAGGGGTTGCCACAGCGGAATGAACCACCAACTTATCCAGCATATGTTTTACACAGCGGATGCTCTTGCAGCAGCAACCCAACACTGGGAAACACCCACACACTCTCTTTCACACACATACACTACAGCCAATTTAGCTTTTGCAATTAACCTGTAGCGTACGTGTTTTTGTACTGTGGGGGAAACCAGAGCACCCGAGTAAACCTATGCTAACATGCAAACTCCACACAGGAATGCCAAATGACCTAGCCGTGCTTCGAACCAGCGGCCTTCTTGCTTTGAGGTGATCATGCTACCCATGCTACTGTGATGCCCTCGCTTATCTTACATAGACAGAAACAATTGCAAGATCTTCAAAGTCCAAAAAAGGAACCACAAACATTGTCTCCCACTTCAGGTCAGAGTGCTTATTTACTTTGTTTACTTCATTTATGAACGAAGGTCTCAGGGGATTAAAACAACATGAGGGGGAGGCATTAATAACAGGATTATCATTTTTGGGTGAACTAATCCTTTAACAAAAATATTTATCTATGAATATCAATTAGATTCCCTAAAATTGCATCATGTGACATCACAACCTGCAGTAACCTTGGAAGTGAAATGAAGATTTTGAACATTTGCTGTTTTAGAAAACTTACTGACCTTGTCAGTCTTGAAACTCTTCAGGGGTTCTGATTTAATTTTCCATTTTATGATCCCCCCTCTTTCTAAATTCTGATTGCACCACATGACTTTGGGATGGCAGACAGCTTTCTCTTTCAACATTAATAAGCAGATATGCTTATGTGACAGATCTGTTCCTCATATACCCAGAAATGGCTCATATTAGAAGAGTTTCAGATATCCAGAAAGCTGTTTTTGTAACAATTTCAAGGATAAAAAGTAGGCTATGTGCTGATGTAATTCCACAGTTGCCTTCCTCACAGTTGCATCTTCACAATAGGACATGAGTTACACCAAGCGCCCTTTCATTCATTCATTGGTGGTAATCTGGTCCCTGGTGAGAAAATGTGTTTGATTTAGCTGGACATGAAAATCTATTGTGTTGGACTTTACAATGCAGAGGTCCGACAGATGGAGTTTGGCGTGTGTGCTGCTGTTAAAAAAACATGATAAAACACTGGCATCTTTCATTTGAAACACAAATGCATGTTGTGTGATGTATTTGACCATAATTATGTATTTTTTTCTGAAGTTAAATGGGATTATGCAGGTGGAGTTCCCATTGCTGTTGTCTGCCAGTATTAAACATGGTCTCACCTGTGTTTTCCTTTTACAAGTCTTGCCAATTCCTAGTGTGAACACAATGTGCAGAGTCTTTCATATCAAACATGATCCACGGCATGAGTTGAGGATTTAGACCGAAGTTCTTTTAACCCTGCTGAAGAATTCAAGCTTCTAAGTCTCTTGGTACAAAACATGTGATTCAAAGAACAACATTCTCACTCCGGCATGTTATCTGACAGATGTGTGGCTTGGGAAAATAACAGAAAGAAAAAAAAATAAAATTTTATATTGCTGTAACTAAGAATTGATCCATTCGAGGCTTGTGTTTGGCTTTATTCATGATATTCATTGCATCAGGTAGAGCAGATAGAATAACGTCTGGATGGAACCGAGGCCTGACTAGCTAATTCAATTGCAAATTTTATTCAGCACAGACAGATAACCATGAACCGACAGCACAAAAACATCCATCAAAGCACAAATGTAAAAAGCAGAATTATAAAAGGAGCCATCAAGCTTTTCAAAACAGGGTCTAATTTTATTACATGTTTTTCGTATTGGATATGGTGCGCCGTAACCTGCAAACACACTTTCAATGCTTGGTCCAAACAGAAGTTACTTCAATGTTCTGTTTAGGAATGTGATTGGTTTTTGAGTCAGCTAAGACTTTGTTTCAGCATGAAATTGATTTTTGAGAATTTCTCTGTCAACTGTACATAGCCCGATGTTCAAATGGCCCGTTTCCACTGAGTGATACTGTACGGTATGGTAAGAGTCGGTACAGGTCACCTTTATCAGGCTTGCATTTCCACTTTCAAAAGGGTACCAATGGTGAGTGTGGTGTATGACAGTTGCAGTCATCGTCATTCTCACTTGAGGAAATATTAAAGTCAAGCTGTGTGGATTGTTCACGTATTATAAAAGAAGCATTTAATACAAAACAGATGCTTCATACACATAAAAACTTGTAAATAAATATTCATTACTAACCTTTTTATGATCATAATTTGATTATAACTGTAGATCAATGATTGTGCAAAATAGCCTGTAACATCTACAATTATATAGGATAAATAAATAAATAAATAAATAAATAAATAAATAAATAAATGCAAAATATATAAACACACATGTAACCTCTTGTTAGAAAGTAATTTTGTCATTCCAAGTCAGAATAGTCCAAAAAGAGATGATAATAGTTAAACATTGCAGTTTGTTTATGTTTTAGGTTGCTGAAAGAATCCTTTGCTCCTTTGTTTTTTCACGGCTTCTTCTTTTTTTTTCTTTTTTTTGCACTTCACTTTCTCTTTTTTCCTTTTTTGAAAGGATCGGATGTCGGATGCTCAAGAAGTATGTTATTTTAAATATTGATACGCAACTTTCTGAAGAAAGTGAAATGCCTCATAAAACAAGAACAGTACACGGCAGATTTTGGTCTTCTTGGCTTTGTGGCCAAGAAGAACAAAATTATTATTACCATAACATTATAACAATTATTATGATGTAAAGTCTCGGCCGTGTATTTAAAAACGGCGGTTTCTTTGTATTCATTCTCCTGGGTTATGTACGCACTAGTGACAATTCTCTTTAGAAAGGGTACCCAAAATGTGGCACGGTATGGTTCGCTTTTGGTACCTTTTGACAGTGGAAACGGCATTTTTGTGTAAACAATCCCTTTGAAACAGATTATTAATTCATTTTTAGTTATTGTTTTTATGTGCATTGTGTGGATACTGTTTAATAAAAGTAATCAGTATGGGCAGTGTCCTATTTTAACAAATGTCCCCATGTAATTTTCTAGTTACCCTAAAAAACTGAATGGGTTTTCTTAGATTACTTTATTAAGCAATATATTGTATGACAGTCAGAGACTGGAAATTTAGACATCATGTTAATACTAAATAAATTATATATATTTTGCCAAGATTCAATTATTTACAAATCTGAAACTGTTGACTTCACATATTATTTTAGCCAAATTAAGGTCATAGAAATATTTGTAATAATTTGTACATGAATAATGATGTATTATTTTTGAAAACTTAACAATACTTTGTTTTGAACTAATGATGAGTTAAGGCGTGCACTAATCATGAACTAACTTTTACCATAACATGAGCCACATGAGTTTATGTGTGAATAACGGCTTAATTACTTGTTAGCTCATGTTCTTAATTAATGTATTATTTAACATTTAAGTTTAGCTAAATGTAACCAATATGAACTCATGAGCTGTTATTGTATAATTATGTCGTAACTTTACTTGGAGGGGCACATCATCATTAACTACTCATTGACTACTCATGAACTCCTGTGTGTAAACTGTTCATGTTGATGTTGACAGAACACTTTTCTATTGTCATGCAGTGTAAACACACTAGATGAATGTGCATAAGGTGTTCACGAGTTGCTAAGAATTGGGTTAATGATGATGTGCCCCTCCAAGTGAAGTCATGATATAATCATGCACTAACATGTCATGAGGTAATGATGGTTAAATTAAGCATAATGTGCTAATTAATATATTAATTAACAAAGAAGCATGTACTAACAAGTAATAAAGGTAGCCATTATTCACATATAGACTTAAGTGACTTATGTTATAGTTAAAGTTAGTTCATAAATAGCACATAGATTTACTTTTCATTAGTTGATTAAGTAATGCTTAGTTTACATATTGACACATCATTAATTGTGCACTATTATTGTAAAGTGTTACCAAATATCTGTTTACATGGAAGACTCTTCATCAGAGTATTGTCTTAATTGTGTTAATATTAAAATACTGTTGCCCATGTACTTACTGTGGGACTCACACTTAGAATTTACACACAAAAGTCACAGTAAATCAGATACTGAAGAGGTTCACATAAAGCAGGCTGAGCCTTCGCAACCAGATGTTCCTCAGTGTGTCAAAGTGTGTGGCACTCAGAGGTGAAAAGGACTGCAGAGTGAAACATGCTATGAAATACATAACCCCTGTTCTAGATGAAACCTGTATAATATTTCAAATGTCAGAAATGCTTTCTGCTAATGTATAACCTCATTTTTCAGGTAGCTGTCACCTGAACCCCATGCTGCACTCAAAAGGTTTAACCTTTTTCCATCAGGATATTTTAAACATATATTCTTCTCCATGATGAACGAATGAGTGACATTAATACAGTATGCACAGATTCAGCAGGACAGACCTGGATCTTCTATAATGTCGTCGCTTTGTCTCATAATGTCAAATAATCATTCTAATGGCTCTGCTTGAATAAGGTTCATGAAGCAGATGTCATATGATCACAGTCCATGAATCACTACATTCACTCAAACATGATATGGCTATTGTTGCTAATATAAAGAATAATATTCCCCTATAGGTCTTTGAAAGATCGAATGCATCAGCTACTTCAGAACTACTTTCATCTAATGACAGAAAAGTAAAGCAATATGGTTCAAGAAAGGTAGTGAAGCTATAAAAAGAAATCAAATTGTGTAATATTCCCAATGCTGAAATAAAGGAACAATATTGCTAGTTGATGAAAAAAAAAAAAAAAAAAAAAAACGCTGTTGACAAAGAAACTGAGCATCAACAGAGGAAACAGGATCTCTCGGTTTTTATTTTTTAAACTTGTTTTCACTTTAGAAAAAAGATTAATAATTCTAATAAAAATACTAATAAATAAAACAAAAATAAATGTAAAAAAAAATACAATTTAGCCCAGTAAAGTTGTAATAAAAATGTATGCCTTTTTACTATTTTTGATTTGCAGTCAGTCTATTACTCATTCATTCATTCATTCATTCATTCATTCATTCATTCATTCATTCATTCATTCATTCATTCATTCTCTTTTCAGATTAGTCTCTATATTAATATACGGAGTAATACAGCGGAAGGTACCGCCAACTTATCCATCATATGTTTTTTTCTTTTTTTTTTAAGCAGCTTATACCCTGCTATAATAACCCATCACTGGGAAACACCTTTACACACTTATTCACAAACATACACTTCGGACAATTTTGCTATTTACCTATATGTCCCAATTTACCTATATGTCATGTCTTTGGACTTGACAAACCGGAGCACCCAGAAGAAAGCCATGCGAACACAGGGAGAACATACAACATACAAACACACAGAAATGCCAAGTGACCCAGCTGAGGCTTGAACCAGTGACCCTCTTGCTGGGAAGTGATCGTGCTACCCACTGCGCCACCGTGATTTTAGTCAGCACTCGATGTAGTCTACACTGTAAAAAAATAAAGAAATAAAACAATAAGCCAATACAACAAAAAATATAATCCTTATTTCCCTTCACTTTTTCTTATTTACTCAACTTTTGAAAACATCAGCTGCACTGACCTAAAATTATTTGTAAACACACAAAAAAACATTTAGTTGGGTTAACATAAGATTATTCTTAAATCTCATAATGCTTTTTTTTCTTTTTTTTTCTTGTTTACTTGTTTTCTTGTTAAAAAAAAAAAAAAAAGCATCAGTTGCAATGACCTAAAAGTTCAGTAAACAAACAAACAAATAAAAAAACCTCTTTTGGAAATTGGTACTTTGAAATAATACAGTACCACGACAAACATAGTTCAATAATAATAATAATAATAATAATAATAATAATAATAATAATAATAATAATAATAATAAAATGTTAAAACATTTATTAGACACAGAATTAACAACAGCACAGAAAGAAAAATACATCTGATTTCTCATTTGAGAATTCATTTTGATTTATTATTTGATCTTTGAGCGTTTGATTTATCATTTGGGTAGTTGTTTTGAAAGTTAAATTTATTACTAGATTTGTTTAGGCATTTCTATTCTCGTTTGAACTTTTTTAGGAAAAAACTTCCATCTATATATACATGACAGTTAAATATAAATTAACAGTCCACATGTGCTAAATGTTTCTTTTTGTAGAGCAAACGAGGTAAATGTGAGGTGAAAATTCACATTTAAAGTCTTTCTGCAACTGTGTGCTACCCATCAGTGTACAGTATAATAATTTCAAATTACGTTAACATTATTCCAGTAGTATCTTGTTGTTATAATAATCTTATTATTGGTGTTACTATTATTTTTGTCGTTGTTGTTTGAGTTATAAATACTGCAACCTTTTTTTTTTTTCAAGTGAGGAGTTCTCAGGTTAACTCAACTTAAAAAAACTAATCTTACTTAATGAAAAAAATGGATTCAGATTAAGAAAACATGTTAAAGCTGTACAGACATTTGACTGATTTTTTCCAAAGCAACAAAAACAAAAAACAATTTCAATTTTTTTTTAAGGTGAATTTTTTTACAGCGCAGTATTTTATCTCTTGGATTTAATTCTAAAACTCATTACATTTGGCATGTTGAAATACTATAAACATGGAACAGAACCCTCTTGATAAAAGTCATGAAACCATTGTGATGTGAATTGAGCTCCCCTTTCAATTAGTGTGCTATTCAAAGTGCATCTGAAATCATTTCAAAGGAACACAATGTCTACGGCCCATCAGTGATTTACAATATATTCATCTTCAGACTTTGGCTTTGACTAATTGTGCACATTGTGCTTGTTTTTGTGACATCAAAAGGAACTGGTACCAAAAGCCAAAAATAAGCCAAGAGAGTTAGGGACTTCATAACAATAACCACATTATTTTATTAATCTGACACAACTAATTTGAATTTTCTAATGTTTTACTTCATTGTGACAGACATTGTTTCCTTGGTCTCTTATTAACTCTGAATAGAACCTCTTTTTTGTGTCTGTCTAGGGCAACATTGCTATGCAGAATTGTTTCAGAATGTTAATAAGCCATTACTGTGGAATATTTCGCTATTTTAAAACAAGATAATAAAAAATGCAATTCATATATCTTTATGAATATCTTCCTTCTGTTAAACGCAGAAGATATTTTGAAAAAATGTTGAAAACCAGAAACGTTTGACTTTCTTTACTATGGAAGTCAGTGCTTATAGGTTTTCAGCTTTCTTAAGAATAACTTATTTTGTGTTATTCAGACATAAGAAACTCAAAAGGTTTTTAAACCACTTGAAGGCACGAAAATAGAGAGTAAATTTTAGTTTTTGGGCGTACTATCCCTGTAAGCACAATGAGCATTCTTCTTAAAAGAGGTCAGTTCTGACATGATGCATAAGAGATGGCTATAGGGATCTGTGTTGTGGACTCGTCTCTTCACTTTGCTGAAGCTCTGTCCTGCGGCCGTGTCTCATTGATGTCTATGCTGACCATGGAAGGCTGTGTTGAGGTCATCCTCAGTTCAGTTGCACCATCTTGTCTGTATTTGGACTATTGCTATGTTTATTACAATGCAATTATTACAATGCAATTTTGGGAGGTTTTCCCATCTTTCGTTTTTTTTTTAAATGAAATGAAATTATGAAAAATAAAGTCGCAGGAGTTAATTTGCTCACAAAATTATTTTTATTATATTGTTATTGAGGTATTTACTTCTAATGAAATAACATTCAAACCCCTAGAAGCATTTAAATTGGAGACTAGTCAGAACTATATTGTTTTTATATTGTGATTTTAGCTGATCATCATAACGTATAATACTTATGAACTCATTTGCGCTTCTCTATGTGTACGCTCATCTGTCAGTTCAGTATGTTCACTATGTTACATAACTGCCTCCTTCTGGTCATGTCTTTCTTGTGTTATACCATTTTTTGTTGTATCGTATCACACTGAAGCATTGCGTGTGGTCACGTTCATTCACTTGTGCATTCTTATTGGCCACATCTGTAAGTAATACAACCTAATATTCCTTTACAGAATGTGACATTTGAAATCAAACCCATGATCTTTTTGTGTCTATACTGTAGTTATTTGTAAAGTCATGCATGTCAACAGCAGGAGTTTAAATAGTGAATAATGTTGCAGTCAAGTATCCCAGTGCACATTCAGACTCTGTGCTCTGAATTTAACCCATATATACACACAGTAAAAAGTTGTATAAACACACACTGTGAGCACATAGCTGAAACAGCCGGCTGCTGCGGTGCCTGTGATGCAATGGGAGGCTCATTGCTGTCCATTACTTTATTGTAGGTAACAAGGATGGATCAGTGGTTTACACTTCATTCATTCCCTGAATTTACATCTTACGGCTATACTGAGAACCTTTAAGTTACAAGTACAGCTAACTGTAAGGTCACAACTGCCAATAAAAGGACAGAAACTGAATAAAAAAAATTACAAACTATATGTCAGGTATATGGAAATAAGGATCCAATTGTGGGAGGATAGAAGAAACAAGACGGTCTTTATTAAATAAAGCAGGTGAACTCAGATGGTCTCTTGTTGAGCACCCTTTGGGCAACGTAAAACTTGCAGAACTATTGATGACAAGCAGGCCCAATGGAAGAACTCAGGATACCCCTCGACCCATTGTGGATTACAGAGTGTTAAGAAACAGGGCCAGTGAGGAACGCCTTTGCAATGCTAGGATTCCTCTTAGGTGATAGGTGTGAGCAGGCTTAAATGGACAGCAGCTGCTCTACAGGGAGGATTCGCAGGACATCACAGGTGGGACAAAACAGAAATGGTGAGAGCAGCTGATTTTCTACTATTGGGCCAAATGGTTCTGTTTGCCATTCTGTGCTGATAAGGTCCAGTCTGCTTGGAAATGTTTCATTTTTTTCACTGTGGTGCTGAAAACAAAACTCTTTGAAACATGAACGATGAGCAAATATTTCTGTTTTTGGGACTATTTTTTTCTGATATTTTATTGGTTGAACCACAAATAATCAAATCAATAAATAATTGTTTCATCTGCTCTTTTTTTTTAGCTTAGTCGCTGATTTATTTGGTTCTTTAAACAAGTTTGTGAATCAGATAAAAATGTCTGGATAAACTGATCTGAGATTGCTGCGTGTGTTGTGAAGGGCAGATCTATTGATCCTCGAAATCATGATCAGCAATGCAACCATTGGCTCACAGCACAGCAGCGTAAAGACATCATCTGATTAATATGTAATTCTCCATGTGAGCAAAATTACAACAAATTTATAGCAAATGTTTTGTTAATATTATACACAATAACTTTTCAACTTTGTTCTAGGCTACAGGTTTTACACTTTTATTTGTCAAGAGTATTTAGCTTTTATTTAGTTTTACAGAGCGGATTTTCTTTATCATAGTAACCACAGTATAATGGTGGCCGGTTTCTTAATCGGTATAAAGAACAACAACATTTTTTTATTAAATTTGCATCGCAAAAGCATTTTGATATTGGAAAGGTGTCTGCAACTTTTGTGAAGGTTCAAATCACTGACATATTAGCTGATAAAAATGTGTGTGACTACATAAATGTATTATTGCTTTAAAAAAAAATTATGATATCTATTATCATACACGAGTAGGCTACTAAAGCAATTTTACGTGTATGTATCGAAAAAGTTCATATCAATACATTTTCTCTTTGATCCACCAGGTGACTTTTTGTACTTTTATTTCAGAGTGGTGATTGCATAAGTTTTAGTTACATATATATATATATATATATATATATATATATATATATATATATATATATATATATATATATATATATATATATATACATATATATATATATATATATATATATATATATATATATATATATATATATATATAAAATGTATTTACTATTTTCCCAAGTGTGTTTACTGTAAGAAAATATCAGCAGTCTTTGCTTGAACTGACGTGAGCTATTCCTGTTAATATGAAATGAGCCTGCTCCTGAGCAGGTTTAAGCTTCTAGAACTGTTGCTACGACAACAACTCTGGAAGAGTTTTGAAGAATGAAACGATCCTGGATCTTGTCAAATCGTTAATAACCAAATCCAGCTAACTGAGTAATCCATGTACAAAGAACAGACCCCTGATATGATACCAATCTTCAAAACCTGTGCAATATGCACATTTAACTAGGTTACGTGGACTAAAGCATCAGAAACACAGCATTTTATATAATCAATTTTATTTACGCTATATATTATTTGTCATTCAAATTATTGTATATGCAGACTGTAAAGTATCATTACAAGCTCTCAAGGCAGGCTCCATGTTTATACAGATACTGTATCTCAAAGAATTCATTGAAAATGAAAAAGGTTATACATTAATGTGTATAACATAGTCCACAAGAAGTAAGATTTTATAAAAGAACCAAACACTGTATTTTTTCTATTATTATTCCTTTAATTTCCCAGAAATAGGCTACAGGTACATCTCAATTGTTAGTGCTGCCATCTGATATTAATTGAATATTTTAATTGTATCATTTCATGGTCAAAAATAAAATGTAAAAATAAATAAATACATAAAAAAAAACTGTCATCTTAAACAGTCACCATTGGCCTTCAGTTGTGCATTTGCTTATGCATTTGCACTTGTATGTCTGACACGCATGTGGCCCAGAATACCTGCTCTCACACGTTTATTTATAAAATTTTTGGTCCCACTTTATATTAAGTGTCCTTAACTACTATGTACTTACATTAAAAAAAATAAATAAATACATACAATGTACTTACTGTGTTTATAATGTATTTGAGAACACTTGTGGTGCTTTTGAGTTGGGATAGTGGTTGGGTTATGAACAGTTTTGGTGGTATGGGTAGGTTTAAGGGTGGGATACGTTGTAAGGGATGGTCAACAGTGTATTTACAAATGTAATTACAAAAGTTAATTACAGATGTAATTACATACATGTATTTAATCAAGCATAAGTACACAGTAAATACATCCATTTACACAATTAGTACATTGTAACAAACTATTAAATCCTGTGTAAGTACTTATTAGTTAAAGGCACATTATAAAGTGGGACCATTTTTTTTTTAATTCTTATTTTGTTAAGAGTAAAATTTACACATGTGGTTTCAACAACTAGAACTGGATCTGTAATGCATCCCAGATTACATCCTGATGTGGTCTGAGTGATCAAATTTATATCTATCTCAACTGCATCTTGGAATGCATTTCCAGCTGTTCTTTTTAATCATACTTCAGAATAAAGCGGCAGCCAGGCAATGGAATGGTGATGAACACATACTCACCACAGTGCGGTTGAGCATGTTTTTCTAACGTTTGTATAAGACCAGCAGAAGATTATGTGCTGACCCCTGTCCACAATCAAAAGGGCATATGAACATTAAAACTGAGTTAAAGGTACAGGTAAAGAAGGTCACCTGGCATACCAAATACCATGTTTTATTTATTTATTTATTTTTTTAATGTAATATAGATGGCACTGTTCTGCTAGAAAAATCGGAATAAAAATCATTCATTCAGATGTAAATATGCTACCAACCTCATCATTGTTGAAAGTCTGATTATAACTCTGCATGACAATAAAGTTTCCTTGTGGAAGAGATCTCTTCCTATGGGATAATTCACACTGTCACACTGTAAACATTGTCTTGGAACACTTTGAAGGACATGATGAAATCCATACTTCAAAGATTCAGCATCTATGGTAAGTTCAATGGAATCCACAGAAGTTCCTCCCTGCAACTTAAAGGACTTGGTAGTCTGCTGGAAATAACTTGGTGCCAGATACCAGAAGACATCTTCAGATGAGTCCATACCACGACAGATCAGCACTGTTTTAGAAAAATGCAGAGGGCCAGCAGCATATTAATGTTTTGACATATAAATAATGCATTGTCTCATCTGTTTGCATGAGAAGCCTTCTTGTATTCAAAAATACATAAAAAGAGAGGAAGATTAAGTTAGAAGAAAGGCTTAAAGCACAGGTTGTAAGGTTCTCCAAGATAGCTAGAAAGATTGAAAAAAACTACAAAGAGAATATTTATAGTATAAGGCAATATATAAAGCAACGTTCCCGGGTGTCATTAAAGTTTTCTAGGTTTACGCCCAAATCTCAGGCATCAGACGTATGTGTTTGGAGCAGGAGTCACACTAGCCCTTCTAATGAGTGTCTTTTGGAGTCCACAGAAATAGTCCATCCTCTCCCTGTCTAAAGCCGACCGCTATCACCGATTTTCAGGTGGCAAGGCCAATTTTCCTTCTTAAAATCCAATCCGGTCTGTTTAACTCACTGCCTCACATAGATGGATACAGATGGGCTGGTGAGGTCCTGATGAAGAAATCTGCCCTCTACTTACCACACACCTCACAACTTTGATTGATGGCAAACTTAACAAAGCATTTAAGAGTTTCCCCTGGTGCAAACTCTACTTGACTGACGACAGCCTGGTAAAATAAATCACCCTTCAAAAAGTCACACTTTAAAACCTTTTCAGCACACCACTTACAAAAAAAAAAAAACCTGCACTATACAGGGAATTGCCTGTATTTACATGAGGACAAATGTAGTGTTTATGGAGATATTATTTTCTCTAAGCAAAGCATGCACCCTTTTCATTTCAAGTATGAATTTATAATTAGCTATTTGTTTAAAACAAATAAACTGTTTCATTTGCCACAACGACAGCAAACACGGTCATTACACCATCTCTGCAACCACTTCGCCAGCCTTCAGCAAGTTTCATAAATCCCCTCGAGCATGTCCAAAAAGCTCCAGCTCAACTGGTTTTTAACCTCCTCAAATTCACATTACACCACTGCTCAGGTCTGCTTGCTATCTAATACTGGCTGGAATTAAATTCAAGACAAAAGCTGCCAGTGGCTCAGGCTTCCACTATGTTCTATGACTCGTGTTCATATCAGTAGAGCTGTTACTGTCAGCAATTTTTTGAGTGACCTAGTCCCCTCATTTCTATTTCACACATATAAATAATTTAGCGTCCAAGTCAAATTATTTTGTATGAATTCTCTATATAGACCTCTTCTACTATGAGTGCAGGATGTAATTAAGCAAATCTCAAGCCACAATAAACCTGATTTGTCTGTTTACATCATAGTTGCATTGTCACATATCCGATTTATGTCTGATTTATATCCACATATGAAGGAGGCCTGATATCTGAATATCTGAATGCATGAGTTTTTTTTTTTTTTTTTTTTTTTTTTTTCATGTTTACACAGTCATAGAACAGATCCGATCTGTGTCACATATGAACGAAAAATCGGAATTAGGTCATATTTTACTGGCTGTATAAACAGGGCCTTTGCCTTCTTGGCAATCTCATTATGCACTGCAAAATGTTTAGCTAAAACAGGTTTTGCCAGACTTTGAGTTTGTAAAACAGTAATGCTTTGCAGAATATCACAACATATTTGCAATCGCAATAATATTGCATCATGGCACAATTATTATAATAACGTGTTGTGGGCGCTCTGGTGAGTTCAACCACTAATGCAAACTAAATGTGTTTATTTGTCAGCAATTAGTCAATGGACTTCAATGTTTATAATTATTCAGAATAATGATGTTTCTGCACATTTCCTCAATTTAGCACAAATGTATGTAAACAATTTAATTTGCATAGATACAAATTACATTAAAATATGATGAAACCTGTTGGAGGCAACCTAGAAAAACAAATGTTAGCATCGCAGAGCATATGTTAGAAAGCTTTTTTGTTGACCGCTGAATAATTACAGAGTGTATATGATCACACAGCCATACATAAATCTTTCTCCAGGTGTCAGGCAATGGAACGCCTTTGTGGAAGTCACAGATATCAAGCAGACGTATCCCGAAACTGACTTTCAATGAAACACAGCATTACTCACAAGCTGCTGGTTCGCTGTTGGGTCCATTATAGTTTATGCTGCCCATCCTTCAATAACAGCTTCTTTTCAAAGCCTGCATTACATTGTGACAGATTCACAAAACAACCCATGCTGAAATATGACACCAAATCTTTTATGGCTGGACTGTCTATTCTATTTCCTCCGTATTGCCTCAGCGTGATTGGGTGGGCCAGACTGCCGCATGCCAGTGGGTGTCATTGATGTGTAAATATGGGCTATCATGTGCTAATGTAATGGAGATCAAGGAAAATCCATTTTCTCATGATATGACCTACATACAGTTTCCTTTTATACTAACGATGCATTATGTCCTTTATACACACACATTACCTTCTCAAAAGATGGCCTTATCACTGTTTAGCACCGTTTCAATTATGCTGCTTTACAGGTAACTAATCATACCTGCCAAACGGGAGATGTGAACATGCTGTTGCAAGAAGCAGCGCAGTGTAACTGAAACAAAAACACATTCGATATCAGGTAAGTTGCTGACTTTCTCTGCAGGGACCTGAGATAAAAAGCTAACAGCAAACATTTACTTAGTCCAAAAGTACACTTCCCAATGGAGCTCACTAGTAGTGTTTCTGGCTTCAGTGGAGAAAGAATGGTTTCATAAGACGAGTGGATGAATCAGGCAACCTCATCTGTCTGGCCACAAGCATGAATATTTCTGATTTAGTTTGCATTTAGCCTCATGTAGCCTTTGACTAACGTCATTAGGTCTGCTGGAGGACAGGTACAGCCTGATCTCACGAGAAAACGTAAGTATTTTACGTTTTGCCAGTTTAGTGGCTAATTCGTACGAATTCGTACGAGTTCAGACGTACGAAATGGTACGATTTTAAAAAGGAGGCGTGGCACCTGACCCCACCCCTAACCCCAACCGTCATTGGGGGATAAGCAAATCGTACTAAATTGTACGAATTAGATCGTACGAATTCATACGAATTAGCCACTAAATGAAAAAGTTACGAATTGCCGTGAGATTGTGTTGGAACTACAGATTTAGACTCACTAAAAAGGAATCAAACATTCATTAATTTTCTTTTCAGCTTATTTCCTTTATTTATCAGGGGTAACCACAGTGGAATGAACCATCAACTTATCCAGCATATGTTTTATGCAGCAGCTGCCCTTCCAGCTGCAACCTATCACTGGGAAACACCCATACACTCTCATTCACACAGATACACTATGGACAATTTAGCCTACCCAATTCCCCTGTACCGCATGTCTTTGGACTGTGGAGGAAACCGGAGCACCCGCAGAAAACCCATGCCAACATGGGGAGAACATGCAAACTCCACATAGAAATGCCAACTCACCCGGCTGAGGCTCGAACTAGTGACCTTCTTGCTGTGAGGCGACGGCACTACCTACTGCGCCACTGTGCCACCAGAAATCAGGCAGTTTCACTCATTCATTCATTTATTTTCTTTTCGGTTGAGTGCCTTTATTAATCTGGGGTCGCCACAGCGGAATGAACCGCCAACTTATCCAGAGTATAATTCATGCAGCAGCTGCCCTTCCAGCTGCAACCTATCACTGGGAAACACCCATACACTCTCATTCACACAGATACACTATGGACAATTTAGCCTACCCAATTCCCTTGTACCGCATGTCTTTGGACTGCGGAGGGAACCGAGGCATCCGGAGGAAACCCAAGCAAACACAGGGAGACTATGCAAACTCCACACAGAAATGCCAACTGACCCAGCCAAGGCTTGAACCAGCGACCTTCTTGCTGTGAGGCGACAGCATTATCTACTGTGCCACTGCATCGCCTTCAAGCGGTTTCAGTAAAATTCTATTTATAAGGTACAATGCCAAATCAGAAAAAGTTGGGACAGTATGGAAAATTCCAAAAGAAAGTAGTGATTTCTAAATTTACTTTGAGGTTTCCATACTGTCCCTACCTTTTCTGATTTGGTGTTGTACGTCCACTGTTTTTTATTATTTATTGACTAAATGTCTTTCTTATTTATATAAATATACATACATACATACATACATACATACATACATACATACATACATACATACATACATACATAGATAGATACATACAGTTGAAGTCAGAATTATTAGCGAATTACAAACGATGGTTTGTTCTGTAGACTACCAGGAAGAAATAAAGGGGCTAATAATTTTGTCCTTAAAGTGGCTTTAACAAAATTAAAAACTGCTTTTATTCTAGCCAAATTAAACTAATAAGATTTTTTTTTTTTCCAGAAGAAAAAATATTATCAGGCATACTGTGAACATTTCCTTTCTCTGTTAAACATAACTTGTGAAATAAAATAAAAAAATGAAAAATCAAAAGGGGCTAATCATTCTGACTTTAACTGTATATACATACAGTGGTGTGAAAACGTGTTTGCCCCTTACTTATTTCTATTTTTTGCATGTCTTTTTAAATTAAGGTTTTATTATTAAGCAAAAACTAAATCCAAAACTACATTGTCCTGTGTGAAAAGGTGTTTGCCGAACTAAGAGAAATAGATCAAAATATCACCATAGACATCATGCTGAGATCCAAGAAAATTCAAAAACAAATGAGAAAGAAATTATTTAAGTTCAACCAGTCTGGAAAAAGTTTTTGAAACTAGAAAGCTAGAACTTCAGTGAGCCACAGTGAGAGCCAATATCTACAAATGCCAAACACATGGAATAGTGGAGAACCTGTGGAGTAACACAGCATTTCAGAAAAGAACATAATATCAACAGTAAAATGTTGTAATGACAGTGTGATGGTCAAGGGCTATTTTGCTGCTTCAGGATGTTGATAAACTCTTGTGATAAATGGAACCATGTATTCTACTTTGTACTAAAACATCCCAAAGGAGAATGTTCACTAGGCCATCTGTTAAGGACCTCAAGCTGAAGTGAATATTCTCCTTCAGGGTATTTTGGTACAAAGCAGAATTCATGGCTCCATAAGTAAACAAAAAGACTTTAGCGAGGCCTAGTCAAAGTCCTGACCTGAATTCAATTGAGATGATGTGGCATGATCTTTAAAAGGCCGTTCATGCGTAAAAACCCTCCAATATGCCTGAATTACAAAAGTTCTGCAAAGATGAGTGAGTCAAAAGTTCTCCACAATGCTGTTACTGACTCAGTGCATTTTATCGAGAAACTTTGATGGCTGTTTTTGCTATTAAAGGTGGTTAACCAGTTATTAGGTTTAGGGGGCAAACACCCTTTTTTTGTACATGCATGCAGTGCTCAGCACATATTTCTCCTTTAAGTAAATGTTTCTATAGGATGCTTTATAATAATATATTTGTTCATATCCATTAGATTAATCAGTACAAAAGCCCAAACTGGAACTAATCTAATCTAATCTAATCTAATAAAATAAATAAATAAAAATAAAATAAAAAACAGCCCCAAATTTTGTGCCTCTAAATATTATGTCTGGGAAAACAAAAAGTTAAATACAATGAACAGGAATAAATAAATAAATAAATAAATAAATAAATAAATAAATAAATAATAAGAGAAACGTAAAAAAAAAAAAAAAGTTTAAATTATGTAATTTGTATTTTTTTGCAGTAGTTTGTTTGAATTTAAACATATTGTTACTATTCCTGAAGATGTTAAGTGGCCAAACTCTTATTTTATATAGTGTTATCTTATTTTTAATGTGACATATATCCAGCTTAAACACAATGTTGAGCAGCTAGGAAAGTTTATTTGAACACTTCACCTTTCCCTCATCTCACACTCTACATGCTGTGTTCAGCCATGCTTTAGGAGTAACTAAGACACAGATACATGTTAAAGTACATCTCTTGCTTGCTTGGAAGCTTTGATACATTAACACGGACATTTCATAAGTCATTATTTGTGCCTTTCATGAATAAAGTATTTGACTTCAGGCATATCCTTAAGCATACTATTACACCAAGTACAGAAAATAAACTTAAATAGTTGCAAATGGCTGAAGAGATTTAGGTGTAAAGGTTATATAAAATAAAATAAAATAAATAAATAAAATAAAAATATATATTTGAAATCGGGCGGCTGGGTCAGTTGGTTTACCCCAACTGTCCAAAGATATGTGCTATAAGTGAATTGGGTAAACTAAATTGTCTGTAGTGTATGTGTGTGAGTTGGGTTGCAGCTGGAAGTGCATCCGCTATGTAAAACATATGCTGGATAAGTTGTCGGTTCATTCTACTCTGGCAACCACAGATTAATAAAGAGACTAAGCTGAAAAAAAAAATAATAATGGATGAATATTTGAAAATCTGGTCTATTTGCTCTGAAGGTGAATTTGTTCAATAATTATGCTACTTCCACTTGCAGTGTTTTAGCACAAGAAAAGCATTTTACTTCATAGCCATTCCCCAATCACACTAATTTAGCTGGCTGATTTGTGCCACTGCCTGATTTGCATAATTCCTTGAGTGAATCGGCTGCAAAAACAACGGAAACGGCATGTGCAAATTAGCAGCAATATCAATGGGGGTGTAATTAATTCATCTTGAATTCTGACCTAAATATATTTTAAAAGATGTTTCTCCTTTAAAAACACAGGATTTTATAAATTTAGCACTGTTTCTTGGCACACCTAACTTATGGAAGCTGTAGTGCATTGTGATTTGAGAATGTACTTTTGTTGCTTTCCAGGTTTGTTTGTTTGCTTGTATCATACATAGATTGATTGATTAGGTCACACTTTATTTTAAAATCCAGTTCAGTTCAGTTGTTGAATTTAGTTTACATTGCATCTACATGCCAACTAATTCTTATTAAATTATAAACAGATTGTTAGGTTGGGATCAGGGGTCAAAGTTTCTTATAGTCAGTTAAATGTCTGTTGAAGAAGCAGTATCAACAGATATTAAGCAGACAGTCTACTTATACTCAAATGGACCATCAAAATGAAGTGTTACTATTGATTATTATTATTATTATTATTATTATTATTATTATTATTATTATTATTATTATTATTATTGGTAGTGGTAGTAATAGTAGTAGTAGTACAACTAGTACAACAACAACTACTACTACTACTACTACTACTACTAATAATAATAATAATAATAATAATAATAATAAATGAATGAATGAATGAATGAATGAATGATTGAATGAATGAATGAATGAATGAATGAATGAATGAATAAATAAATAAACAAATAAATAAATAAATAAATAAATAAATAAATAAATAAATAAATAAATAAATAAATAAATACATACATAATATTAAATAAGTATTGGGTACTAATACTTAAGTAATTTAGTGTTGGCCTTAAGCATGTCATACCAAGCAGTCAGCTGTTAACCAATTATAGTAATTGTAAAAAATACAAGCAGTTAAACGGTTAACAAATTATTATTATTATTATTATTTTTATTATTATTATTATTATTATTATTATTATTATTATTATTATTATTGAGCTATCCTTAAAATACATATCAATTTATGATTATGATATATAATCCCATATTATTTGGGTATTCCTATAGATTCAATACGCTTTGAGAAAATGTAGCTGAATTAACAATTTAAAGCCAAATAAATGAATGGCATAATTATAATTTTATAATGTTATTTATTTATTTTATTTTTTTATTTTATGTTGTTCACTAATTATAAGCTTTTCTAATATTCTAAGATACTTTGCTGCAATGGTAAGGTGATCCCACATGTGCTAATATTATTCTATGTATTTTTTTAGAAAAATTGGATTGGTATAGATTTTATAGCAGTATGTTGGGAAGAAGCAAACATCGTTAAATAGCTTTATGGATAGCAAGTGTAATGTTATTACTTATATTTTCAGCAATATTGTTATTAGGAAACATATTTTTTTGTATCTTATTAAAATGAAACAGTGAAATTGAGGCAACATAATAATATAACGGCTTTAAAGTAAACATTACTGGCAAATTTGTCAGGAACAGATATGTATTCTGAAATTGAAAAGAATGAGATTTACGATAACACAACATTGCTTTCCACAACTCTCCACTTCTTTCCCATAAACAATCCATCCCCTGCGTCATTGTGTATTCAAATGACATAAAAAATGCATTTACAGTCTGTTAAACATGGGAACGCATGCTTCCTTACAGACACTGATATAAGATAAATTCATATGTCATATGAGCCATGAAAGAGAAGCATTATGCAGAGATGTAAAGTTTTTGTTTTTTTTTCAAATCAGTGTTTTCCATTTGTCCTTCCTCATGACTAAATTGTACTTTCAGCGGCAGTAGCAGAGAACAGAAAGCCTGAGACTAATTTGTGATTATATATGATTCATAATAGTGTTGACCTAAGTGGTATATGAAAGCACTCAATGCAAATCACTGTAATTAGTTTGCAAACTATTCATTTTGAGTTCTAGCACTCCCACATTGCTGAAAGTCAAAACATGTAGTTATCTTAAGGCCTGAAACATACTCCACACCATTCAAGCTCCCGTTCATGCACTTATAAATGCAGGACTGGTACATCTTGCACTTTCAACATACTATAGCGCATTAGAGAACATTTAAAGGCACAGTAAAGGATAGATTTACTGGATGTGTTCCATTCTGAAGGGCTCATCCCTTAATCCCTTCCATTGGCTTACCATCCAGAGCGAGATCTTTGAAAGGATGAAGGGTGAAGGGTAAAAAATAAAATAAAATGTTCCTTTGAATGAATTTAATCTACAGTATACCACAAATGTACAAAGAATCATGGGAACAAAACTGCCCAAGCTGTACCTTTGCACCCATTACACTTCTTCATAATTTGCACTTTATTATAATTTACACAGCCAATACTGATTTTAAGGGCATGAAAATTGCATTATATGCTGGGTTAATAATAACTAATAATATGACATGATATGTTGTTGCATAATTTTCATTATAAAGGCATTATAATGTTTGGAGTGTAAACAATTTGACTCTTTTAGTTAATGTCAAAGCAGGAAAGATGTCCATGAATTCAGTACATTGACTTCATCTGATCAACTTAAAACTCTTCCATATTCTTCAACATGTTTACGGATAAACATTAATATTGGAGTGAGCAATATATGGATTTTCCCTTTTTACTGTATCTTTGTATTAACATTTTGACTAATAATCACAAAATACACTGAAACAAACCAACAGACAATGCCCATTTCAACAACGCAATGTTAAAGAACGACAGAATAAATTATATATTCATAAATAAAAATAATTACAATAAATAAATGATAGCAATAATAATAATATGTAAATTAATAAACAAAATGAAAACATATAAATAAAACATATATAATAAATAGTATATATATATATATATATATATATATATATATATATATATATATATATATATATATATATATATATATATATATATATATATATATATATATATTTTTTTTTTTTTTTTTTTTTTTTTTCCCTACAAGTCCCAAGACATGCGGTATATATGAATTGGTTAGGCTAAGTTGTCACACATACAGTATGCATGTGAATGAGTGTGTGTGGATGTTAGGTGCAGCTGGAATAAAACATGTCCTGGATAAGTTGGCAGTTCATTCCGCTGTGGCAAACCTAGATTAATAAAGAGACTAAGCCAAAAAGAAAACGAATTGATGAATGAATGAATGAATGAATGAATGAATGAATGAATGAATGAATGAATGAATGAATTAAATGCATGAATTCAATTATGATATACCATAACTCAAAATACAGCTTGAAGATGCATCAATAAAATTAAGAAAACATGGAGTCCAGACTTGATGAAAAAACTCAATGGACATTTAAATGAAACAGGTAAGGAATTTCGAGTGGATCATTTCCCTAATATTAAAGGATGGGGGGTTGTCACTGATCTAGCTTATCAGTAGATTTTTAGAATCAGGAGAATTTAATCCAACTGTAGCTGAATAAAAAGTAACAACTTTTGACCAATAAGCTCTAACAGGACAATTCCATAGGAATTTCCCTTTTTTAATGCTGTTAAAATTATGAGAATAATCCCATAGAATTTTATATTCAACAACACTTGTAAAACTGAAAGTGATCACTAATTTAAGCTGAGAAAACAGGTAGTGAAATCAGACATTAGGGAACCCCCATATAGCCAAAATGACATGATCCTAATTTGATAATAATACTGCGAATGTTTAACTGAGAGATCGGCTGTTAAATCAGGCACCCCCTATCAAAGTTTTGAGTGTTCGACTTGTCAGGGGTCACTAATACAACTAAAATATTTGCTTTTATAAAACAAATAAACGAACAGTTGCACTTTCATCTCTGTCTGTGGGATATTTATATAGAAGTGTATCAGCAAAATAAGAACTGAAACTCTGACAAATGATTTACAAATCATGATTGTTTTATTAACCAGTACCATATACAATCATATATTGTAGCATCCTTGACCATTCTTTGCACCCAAGGAATTTCAGAACCAGAAGTTCCCAAACCTCCAGTCATCAGTCAGAGATCTAAGTGAGTAGTACAAGTGTGTGTATTAACTACAGGTGTATGAGTCTGACAGTTACAGGGTCACTCTTGATTTTTTTTTTTTTTTTTTTTGGACAATGCTTTTTTTTTTTTGGTTTTGAATGTAGTTCTGAATGGCTAGTAGCCACATTTAATTTCAAACCTTGACGGTGGCCATGATTGTTTTCATTCAGAGACTAAATTTTTCATATTTCAAACAGTAGTTAATACTGTAAAGATTTACACATGACAAAGAGATGCTAGTGTAAGAAGAGATTTTAAATGAATTATGCAACACTATTTATTTAGTTTCGTGGTTGTCAGTTTACTGGTATTTGCACCATTGTTTTAAACAAAGGCATGTCTTAACCAATTTTGCTCTGGCTTGCTGCAATAGTTGCTGCTGTGAGGACTGCAAAGAACAAAGAGTGTGTGCTAGTGAGTGCTAGATTTTTTATTTATGTATTTAATTTATATTCAAGATCAGCTATTTGCTATTAAAAAAAAAAGATCTCTTCACTATTTGTGTGTGAACATATTTTGTTGCTGCTAGTGGTGGATTGTGTTGGTCACATTGGAAGTGAGCTGCCATGTTTGTATTATTTCATTTGCACAGGAAAAAATCCATTCCTATTGGCACCTTTATGAAATATTGCTCTCATTTTAGACAAATGATATTCTTAAATATCTAGTAAACTTTTAATCTAACACACAATTATGATGAGATATCTTTGTTGCACGTTAGCTTAATGTACAATTCATACTTATAACAAACCATTAACAAATGTTTACCTAAGATGTATAGCTAAATGAGCAACTAATTAATAGCTTATTTTAATTGGTTGTAAGGTAGTAGTTGGGTTTCGTATTTGATGTGATTTGTTATGTAAAATAAGATCACACTTTATAAGTAGTAATCAATGCATGTATGGGATGTTCATGTGGTTTAGGCTGTATTGATATTTCTTTAAAAATATGTTTACTACAGAATTGCTAAGCAGTTAGCGGTTAGTTTCTTTTAAAATGCTACAAATATCTGCTTGTTTATATGACATAAATCTGCTTTAGATCACAATCACAATGTGTTCAATTATAATAGCGATAAACACCCAGTTGAGCATGGTTTAAAATTAGTTTAAAATAAAAGTACATGATTTAATATCATAAACTCTCACGTGAAGCTTGATGCTAACAGACGCTATTGTGCATATGATACTCAAGTACAATTATGTCAAGTTGTAATTAAAAACAATCCAATTAGTGATTGCAAGTTCTTCAAGCATATGAATGTTTTGAACCAATTGTTTTCGCATAACCACAGCAATTCCAACATATCTGACCTTAAAACCAGTATTTAAAAAATAAATAAATAAATAAAAAATAATAATAATAATAATGACAATAAAATCATGTGAGATTGTGAGGGAATATTTTCTTTTGTAGAAAGACATTTTATAATATCTGAATTTACTTTATCTCATGTAGAATGAGGTGAAACTCCCTTAAAGAGTCACGAAACAACAAAACACATTTTTTGAGCTGTTGACTGTCGTATATGTGTCCCACACTGCTAAAAACACTATTAGAACATCTATATTTCACTAAAAAGTGAAAATTGGTTATTTTTGTATTATTTCGAGCAAATTCGTACTTCCGGTTAGAAACAAATTTTTTAAGCTGCGTCACGGCCATGAGATCTTAGCGTGTATTTTAGTGTGTAGACTGGACATCCGTACTTGGGAGTTCCTTATCACATCTCTGAGTGTGCTGCATTAATGCATGAGTAAGACTTGGCTCAAACCAATCAGCGCGCTCTATTATGTATGCGGTGTATAATATGTATGATAGCGTCCAAGACTGTTTTTACCTGTTACAGTGTTCAGACGACAGAGAGACGACACATTGTGTTGCCAAGCGGGAGAACATGAATTGTCTGGAGATACGGGTCGTCAGTGTTGCTTTTTTAATTTGCTGGAGTGAAGGTTTTGATTTCATTTTTACTCTTTTAGTGTCTAAAGATGGACCTTAGTTAAATGATTTTTGATAAGTTAATAAAGTTTACCGTTCGTTAACATCACTACAATATTTGGACTAAAAAATCTGCTGTGTATGCTGCTCTCCCGAGTGTAAACGTGTAACCACCTCAACCAAACTTACCGTCGTGGTGGATTTTCGCTGCATTTTGTGACAGGAGTACAAAACATGGCTTTCTAACGATACCTACCGAGTGCATCTAAGTAACATGAAATGTGGAGGTTTTTTTTTTTTCTCTCATTCGCCGTGCGCTAACAAACATTGCATGAAAGACACACGCTTCCAGCAATTCCTCGAATCAAATATCTCGTTTGTCACGAGGGGCATGAATGAAATTCCTGAATGAAAGAGCTCAACTGC